>NC_061513.1:283006056-283166580 GCF_022539505.1 Lolium rigidum
CATGTATGCATTACCTTTCAAGGCCCGGATGACTTTGTACGGACCAGTGCCAATTAGGAGACCACTTGCCATATGCCTTGTCTCTGGTTCCTAACGGAAACACAGCTTCCCATACCAGCATCACCAACTTGAAACTCCTTTGGTCTAACCTTCTTATTGTAGGCACGAGCTACCCCGGCTTTGTTCTCCTTAATCTTCTCCAATGACCAAAGCCTAAGTTCTGTATGCGTCCTCAATAGTGTCACTCATCAAAGCTGCATATTCTTCCGCCGTCGGATCATTCTGAAACGTGACACGTCTTGATCCAGCCGTAATTTCCCAAGGTAATACGGCTTCCTTGTCCATAGACAAGCTGGTACGGCGAAGTCTTTATAGCTCCATGGCACGACATGCGGTAGGCCCATAATTCTTCTGATAACTTCTCGTGCCAATCCCTAGGGTTCTCATCAATCTTTCTCTTGATAAGCTTGATTAAACTCTGGTTGGACGCTTCAGCTTGCCCATTAGCCTGAGCATAGTACGGAGATGACCGGATCAGTTTAATCCCCATGTCATCGCAGAATTTCTGGATTCTTTAGAAACAAAGACCGAACCTCCATCGGTCGTGATAGTTTGGGGAATCCCGAACCTATGAATCACGTGTTCTTTCACAAACTGAATCACATCTTCCGACTTCACCTTCTTCATAGGGACGGCTTCCACCCACTTGGTGAAGTAGTCCGTGATGGCCAAAATCCATTCATGTTTTTTACTCGACGCGGATGGATTTTGCCGATCATATCCATGCCCCACCCCCGAAACGGCCAAGGCTTGATGATAGGGTTCATCGGCGATCGTTGGTACCATCCGAATCTTCCCAAACATCCGGCATGCTTGGCACCCCTTATAGTAATTGAAGCGAGTCCTCAAGCATGGTGGGCCAATAAAACCCCGAGCGCCCGACTCAGCCACTTCATCTTGTGAGCCGACTCGATGAGTTCCACGAGCGCCTTCGTGCACCTCATGTAAGAGCCGATTAGACTCGGTTGGTCCCGAGCACTTGAGTAACAACCCTTCCAACGTCCCGTAGAACATATCGTCTCCTATGAGGACATACTTCATGGCTTTGTATCTTATCCGTTTGGGTGCCCCCGAGCCGAATCTTTTAAATAATTGAAGATCTCGGCTCTCCAATCATCTTGTTCCAGAATTGTACACGGACTTCCGACCCCTTCGGGGGTGTCTATATAGCTCGACGCCATTTGTGCGAGATTGTTGGCCTCGGTGTTTTGGGCTCTTGGGACCCAATTAAAGTTGATGTACCGAAATCTGTGTCATCAACTCACGGCATTCCATCCAATATGGGAAAAGTGATTCACTTTCGCACTTGTATTCATCCGTGAGCTGGTTAATCACCAACTTAGAGTCTCCAAAAAGCTCTCTGCTTCAGCCTCCGCTTCTAATAGCAATTCCATCCCCTTACGTACTGCCTCATACTACGCCACATTGTTAGTGCAAGGGGTAGATAATCTGATGGAGAAAGAGTACTCTGCCCCCCGAGGCGACACGAGCAGAATACCGATGCCACAACCATCGTCGCAAGCCGATCCATCGAAGAACATAGCCCATGCACGTATGGATAGTGCTTGCTATATTGGTACTGATTCGCTCAGCTATGAGATCGGCCAACGCTTGCCCTTTGACTGCTTTCGCCGGCTGGTACCGGAGATCGAATTCTGACAACGCAAACATCCACTTACCCAGTCGGCCTTTCAACACAGGGGCCGACAGCATGTGCTTGACGACATCTGACTTGCATATGACGAAGATCTCTGCCGTTAAAAGGATGTGATGCAGCTTGGTGCAGGTAAAGAATGAGCGAGAGGCACAGTTTCTCGACCTCAGGATACCTCGTCTCCGCGTCCAACATCCTCCTGCTGAGGTAGAAAACGACCCTTTCGACGCCCTCGTGGAGTTGCACCACCACCGAGGCGATGGACGTGTCAGCCACCGATAGGTAGATGTAGAACGGCTTGTCTTGCCGGGGCGGAACTAGCACGAGCGGCGTCGTCGGATACCTTTTAATTTCATCGAACGCCTGTTGCTTCGTTCGCCCCCGGTGAAATTCGTCGTCGGACTTGGTCTTCACCGGCGCCATAAATGGCTCGATTCGCCCCGACAGATTGGAGATGAATCGTCGGACAAAATTGATCTTGCCAATGAGACGTTGGAGCTCCTTCTTCGTGGTGGGCGGCTGCATGGTGCGCACCGCCTCTTGACTCTTCAGGCCGATTTCGATTCCCCGTTCATGAACTAGGAAACCTAGGAACTGACCGGCCGTCACACCGAAGGCACACTTCTTCGGGTTCATTCTCCGTCCGAACTTCCGAGTTCGGTCTAGGACGCGCCGTAAATCATCCAAGTGTCCCTCCATGGAAACAGATTTGACTACGACGTCGTCGATATAGATTTCCACCAACTTACCGATCAAATCGTGAAATATATAGTTCATAGCTCGTTGGTACGTTGCACCGGCATTCTTCAATCCAAAGGTCATCACTACATATTCAAACAAGCCTACCGCCCCGGTACTACGAATGCGGTCTTGTGTATGTCTTCCGGAGCCATGAAGATTTGATTGTAGCCGGCGTTGCCATCCATGAAGCTCAACACCTTGTGGCCAGGCAGCTGCATTGATCAGTGTCTCTGCCACAGGCATCGGATATTCGTCCTTGGGGGTGGCTCTGTTGAGATCTCTGAAATCGATGGCCACACGCCATCGGCCATCCTTCTTCTCTACAGGCACGATACTGGAGATCCACTCAGCATACCTGCATGGCCTGATGAACCCGGCGGCCAACATCTTCTCGATTTCTTTCTTGACCTCCTCCAGAATTTCGGCTCTCATCTGACGTGCTCGTTGCTGGAACGGCCGAAATCCTTTCTTAAGAGGGAGCCGATGTTCGATGATGCTTCTGTCTAACCCAGGCATCTCTGTATAGTCCCATGCGAAGCAATCTGGGTATTCTTTCAGCAGAGCAATCATCTGGCTCCTGAGCTGTGGATCCAACTTCTTGCTGATGAAAGTTGGTCGCGGCTTGTCCCCATGGCCGATGTCGACTTCCTCCAGCTCATCAGCCGAGGTGAACCCATACCCTAGCTTTCCGTCCCCTGTGAGGTCGACGCCAACATGCGGGAGAGCGGGCGGCGCGGATAATTCGGTCCGATCGCTAGAATCGGCCTCCATCTTGATCATCACCGGGACTTGGTGGCGAGTGTCGGAGCCGGTTGCGTGGGTCGGCTCCTTCTTCACTCTTGCTATGAGAGCAGCTGCCCTCATCACTACCCTTACCGAGGCGGTACCCAAGTTCTACCATGTTGATGCTTGAACAAGTGTCCTGGTTGGCCCCTGGGAGCGGGTTACGTGGAAAGAGCCGATGAGTTCGGCTTCGAGGACCGCCTTGATTTCGTCATGCTTCTTCTTGAGCTCATCAGGCAGATCCTCGTACTTGACCGGAGTCCTTTCCGCCATCTCGGATGCAGACAGCGACGTGGTGGATGTTGAAGGTTGTCCCACCGGGCGTGCCGGAATGTGTTGACGTCGAAACCCCCGGCGGGTAGAGGCGGGCAACACCGTAGAGCCGGGAACAACTAGGGCTGCGGCTGGCCCAGGTCCCTCGGAGCGACGGCCCGCAAAGCCTCCTCGGTCGAACGCGCCGATGCCAAGCGCAAGGGCGTGCCACCTGACCTATACCTGGTCAGGAAGGTGTGGATGATGCCTCGCTTAGTTTCCTGCAGGGCACACACGTAAACATTAAATACGAGCCTCGATCGGCTCTCAGGTTATCCTGTGAATCGGCTCAAGGAGCCGATCCACCCATGATCCGGACGAGGTGTCCGAATATATGGTGGTCCTGCTTGATCAAGATAAAGCTGATTAGATCTACGGTGATTTAGGGTTTTCACCGCATAATCGGATCATCCTACTCACGATTGGGCCTCGCGCTCGCGCACGGTGACCGTAAGCCGATCCTAGACAGGGCCTAAAAACCAACACGAGGTTGATCCCCGGAACATCCTTTCTAGGGCTAGCAAACGCCACCCTACACGCCGCTGGATCCTCCAACCCTTTGTAAGGCCTAACTATTGCGGATGTTAAACTAATCCTTGATGAAACAAGGAGCAACCGTAACGGATCAGATCTACTAAACTATGATCAAGCGGGTGCCGCCCCTACACCTAAGATAGGTGTAAGGGCGGCTAGACATGCAAGGGTTGCACTACGAAAGCATGTAACATGAGGAACAATGCTAACCCTAACCTGTCTAAGATAACTACGTTGCTCGCCATCAAAAAGGCTTCAGTACGAGCAACGCATGAACAACGTGGGCAGGCTTGTGCTGCCTAGATCGCGAGATGCGATCTAGGCAGCATGGTGCTTACCGGTAGAAACCCTCGAGACGAAGGAGTTGGCGATGCGCCGAGATTTGTTTGTGGTTGAACGTTGGTTGTTGTTTATTCCATAAACCCTAGATACATATTTATAGTCCAGCGGACTTTCTAATGTGGGCGTGCACTAAACCGTGCACGAGATAAACTCTAACTTTTAATCTAGATACAATCTATTGTAATTAAAGATACATGGGCAATCTGGCCCAACTTCACCGAGCAAGGCCGCTTCAGAGATCTTCCACGTGTAATCCTCCAAGCCCATCTTGATCGCGGCCCACCTCCTGATTTAGCCGAAATCTGGTGATAACAATGTCCTCAATCACTTGGCGCTCGGCCTTCGACGCTTGATGGACCAACTCAACCATGTTGGAGTAAGGTTGGAACTCCACAATTCGCTTGATGGGATAGTTGAGGCCATTGAAGAAACGAGCAATGGTTTGGTCCTCGGACTCTTGGATGTTGGCTCGCATCATAGTGAGCTCCATCTCCTTGTAGAACTCCTCAACGGTCTTGGTGCCTTGCTTCAACTTTTGGAGCTTGTTGAAGAGGTCGGTCATGTAGTGCGTGGGGACAAAGCGAGCATGCATCTCTTTCTTCATGTCTTCCCAAGTGTCAATTGGAGGTTCACCCTTCTCTTCTCTAAGAGTGAGGACTTGCTCCCACCAAGTATTGGCGTAGTCCTCGAACTCGAGAGACGCCATAGCCACCTTCTTGGCACCGGAGTAGTTGTGGATGCGGAATATCTTGTCAACCTTGAGTGCCCATGAGAGGTAGGCCTCGGCATCTTCTTCTCCCTTGAACTTTGGCATGGTGAACTTGAGTCTTCCAAACATGTTCTCTTCATCCTCCAAGTTTCTTCGACGAGGAGGGGCACCTTCATCTCTTGCGGCTTGAGGAGGAATATGAGGTCTTCTACGGCCAACCATAGCATTGGGTTGGCGTTGGAGGTGCACACTTGCTTCACTTGGTTCACGGTGAGGATGTGGTTGAAGATCTTGACGAGGTGGTTGACGACGCTCAATGTTGGGTCTCTCATCTTGAGCATGGTGTGGGTCTCCTCTTCCACGTTGGTCATGGCGAGGACGATTGCGGAGATCACGCCTCGGTTGGTCTTGATGTCCATGGCCTTGAGCATCACCATGTGGCTCCATGTTGTGGAAGAAGTTGTCATGTGGGTGGCCGTCACGCCCATGGTGGGCATGGCCATCCGGTTGAGGACGATCTTGTGGAGGATGTTCTTGAGGACGAGCATGGCGATGGATTTCTCCTCGCCTAGAGTTGGAGCGAGAGTCTTCATGACGAGCATGTGAGCGATGAGGTCGATGATGGTCTTCATGCCTTGAAGAGGAGCTTGAGGACGAACGGTGACCATGAGAGTAGTAATCTTGTGACGAGGTTGATGATGATGAAGTAGAGCGGTGTCGGTGATGACGACCCAAGTTGGTGATGGCGCACTCGAGGCTATCCATGCGCCGCTCCATGTTCGCATCATTGGCCGCCATTTGGCCATTCAAGTTGTCCGTAGCTTCACGAAGGAGAGCCAAGTCTTGGTTCACAACGGAGAAGTTGTGTGCCACTTCATCGTATTGCTCATCGATGCGTGTCTCGAAGAGTGTGAGTTGCTCCTTGAACTCTTGTCGTTGCGTCCATAGGTTGTGTTGAGTAGCCAACCTCTCGGTGTTGCGGAGGACTTCTCCCTCCCTTGCATCATCTCCACTCCTATCCATGATGCAAAGACAAGAACTATGTTGTGTATGTTAGTGGAAGGAGACTACCTCGCACTCTTACCAAGGTAAGATAGTATTGAGGCAATCCACCAAGCCGAAAGCAAGATCAAGTGTATCGGGAACACACGCAAAACCACACGCAAAAGCTAGCAAATATGGTGTTAGGCGAGTGTTGTGGAAAGCCAAAAGACAAATCCAAGATCGAGTATGTTGTTAAAAGTGGGTAAGGTCCAAAAATCCAAATGTCAATGTGAAGATCACTATAAACACGGAAAAAGGTTGTGGAACACACACACACGAGATAAGCGGGGTTAGTGCAACCAAAAGTGAGCGGAAAAGTGTATGTACGGATGCTCGGTGTCACACTAACACAAGGAGAGGCAAAGCTTCGGTTGCAAAGGAAGAGACAACTAGATTCGCACGCGGCCTCTCTTCCCGTATCTCTCTTTGCTTAAAAGCTTTTTCTCTTTTGTATATGGTGGCACTTGCACTCGTTTTTGTGTTTTGGGGCTTTTTCACGCGCTATGTTAGCGTTAGCCTCGCTTTTGCTATCTTGCCACACGAGTGTTTGCTTGGATGCCTTACTCAACACGACACACACACCTCACAATGCGGGGCCACGTGCAATGTCTCGCAACACTAGACAAGCAATGCTCGATGGGATAGATCGCAAAAGGAAGAGGGGTTACAAGGTGACAGCTGCAAGTTATACCTGCGATGGTGGTGGTGGTGGTGGTTGTGGAGATCGCCGGACGTCGAGGTCGAAGGAGGGCGCGAAGATGCGCCCGGTCTGGGGCCCGGTTGGACCGGCTCCTGGACCGGCCTGTCCGGTTTCCGGCCGGTCGACCGGGTTCTGGGCTGGCCCGGTCGTGGGTCCGGTTGACCGGGTGCTCGACCGGATTTCGCGGGCTGGACGTTTCTCTCTCCTGTTCTTCCCCAAACCAAAACCAAATTGACCAAATCGAAGGGAAACGATGGAATTGGAGGCTCAAAGTTTGGGAAATAGTATATCAAACACAACAACACCAGATCCACGGACCAAAACCACTCAAAACGCAACCAAATCACAGATCGGTCAAGAGGCAATTTGGGGCTATTTTTGGGGATTTTTTGGAAAATTTTCTAGGAACGAAATCGGGTGGGTGGAGGGTCAAATCCGCGGTAACCAAGTGCTGCTGATACCATATGATGAGGTCTAAGACCCCGTGTGTGGCCCGATCTCGCGGATTGACTTCGAAACCAAGGGGAGAGATGGGAGAACGCGAGGAACACGAAGAACACGACGGGCACGAGGAACTCCGAGACTCACGCACGCACACCAACCCGATACACCCGATGCTTACCTCCGTGGCTCGATGGACCACGCCAATAGAATCTCCTAGGAAGAGGCACGGGGCAGAATTCCCGGAGAGAGATTGGGGTTGGAGAGGAAGAGCTTGGTGAGTGAGAGAGAGTAACAAGTACTAGAATCTCAATCAACAAGATCAAAGTCAACAACCAAGGTGCCTTGATTACAGAGGGATGATACCCAAGGAAGACTAAGCTCAAAGGTAGGTTTGAGTTCAAAACAAGTCTAAAGAGGTAAGGAGGGGTTCCAGCTACTTATATAGGTACACATGGCCAGCAAGGGCGAACAGGTATGCGAAAGGATAAGTTAAGGCAGTTTGGTGGGACATTCCCGTCAGATCCGGTTTGGGGTCCGGTCTGACCGGGCCTGGGACCGGGCGGTCCGGTCATGGGTCCGGTCGACCGGGCCTGCGACCGGGCTGTCCGGTCATGGGTCCGGTCGACCGGGCGCAAACCGGAATTCTGCGAGGTTTCCGGTCCTGGGTCCGGTCGTCGCCCGGTACGAGGGAGCTGGCCCGGTTTGGCGCCCGGTTGACCGGGCCCGTGGACCGAGGCGTCCGGTTGTGGGTCCGGTCCGACCGGGTCTCGGACCGGCCGGCGTCCGTCTCTTCCTTGGAGCGCTTCGAGCGACGTCGGCTTCGGCTTCATGATCAATTCCATGTCCAGCTGCTTCTCTCCCTCCCTTGACCTTGGCGCCTCCTCCTCTCCGGGGTCTTGATGCGCCTTGTACCTAATGACACATAACACGTCGGCATGAGGTAGCAATCCATCCAAAGGGGTACCAAGATCAAGGGTGGTGAGGAGCGAGTTCACCTCATCATGTAGAGCCTTGACTCGGGCTCGTGTCATCGGTCCACTTGGGGGACTTGTGGGTCTTGGTGTGGAGGTGACCGAAGGCCACCCCGCATCACAATTGAATCATATAGCAAAGACTTTTCATGAATAGTACTTTCAAGACAAGCATCAATAAGACTTGCATAAGAGTTACTCATAAAGCAATAGATTCTTAGTAAAAGGCATTGAAGCAACACAAAAGATGATTAAGTTTCAGCAATTGCTTTCAACTTGTAACATGTATATCTCATGGATAATTGTCAACACAAAGCAATATAACAAGTGCAATAGGTAAACATGTAAGAATCAATGCACAGTTGACACAAGTGTTTGCTTCTAAGATAGAAAGAAGTAGGTAAACTGACTCAACAATAAAGTAGAAGAATGGCCCTTCACAGAGGGAAGCATTGATTGCTATATTTGTGCTAGAGCTTTTGGTTTTGAAAACAAGTATTTGGAGCAATTCCGCTTCCAATGCCCCTTCTCCTTGCAGTAATAGCACACAGTATCATGCTTAGGGCCAGCCTTAGGCTTGTCCGGAGGCACAACAACTTTCTTGCCGCCCTTCTTCAAGTTGTCCTTGTTGTTAGCCTTGCCCTGCTTCTTGAAACTGGTGGTCTTGTTGACCATCAACACTTGGTTCCCTTTCTTTATCTCAACCTCAGCAGATTTCAGCATGGAGAAGAGTTTAGGTAACTCTTTGTTCATGTTCTGCATGTTGTAGTTCATCACGAAGTTCTTGAAACTAGGTGGCAGTGATTGGAGGACACGATGAATACCCAGCTGGTTAGGAATCACTATCCCCAAGTCACTGAGCTTCTTCGCATGCCCGGAAATAGCGAGCACGTGCTCACTAATGGAGCTGTCCTCTTCCATCATACAGCCAAAGAAGTGTTTCGAGTCCTCATAGCTTTCCATGGTCGCATGAGTTTCAAAAATAGTTTTTAGCTCATGGAACAGCTCATAAGGATCGTGGTGCTCAAAATGCTTTTGGAGCTCGCCTGTAGGCTGCACAGGATGGCACACTGAACTTGAGAGTACCGAATTACCCGAGTCTCGTAAACATTCTTTACATCCTCGGATACTGCAGGTGGTGGTGGGGGACCTAGCGGTGCTTCGAGTACATACTGCAGATTTCCACCATTGAGGAAAATCCTCACATGACGGAACCAGTCGGTGAAGTTGCTACCATTGCTTTTAAGTTTTTCTTTCTCTAGGAACTGGTTAAAACTGATGGAGGGGGCCTCCATGATCTACAACATATTTGCAAAGAGTTTAGACTAAGTTTATGATAAAATGAGTTCAATTTTAATTCTTAAATTAACTAGGTGAACTCCCACTCAAAACAACATCCCTCGTATTGTCTTAGTGATCACACGAACCAAATCCACTACACCAAGTCCGATCTTCACGAGAAAAGATGTAGCTTCAAAGGTGAACACTCAAAGTGTTCATCATATCATTCATATGACTCATGCTCTACCTTTCGGTATCCCGTGTTCTGAGACCATGTCTGTACATGCTAGGTTCGTCAAGGCAACCTTAGTATCCGCGTGTGCAAATCTGGCTTGCACCCGTTGTATGCACATGTAGAATCTATCACACCCGATCATCACGTGATGCTTCGAAACAACAAGTCTTCGCAACGGTGCATACTAAGGATGAACACTTTATTATCTTGATATTTAGTGAGAGGGATCATCTTATAATGCTACCGTCGCGATCTAAGCAAAATAAGATGCATAAAGGATTAACATCACATGCAATTCATAATGTGTGATATGATATGGCCTTTCTTCTTGTGCTTTTGATCTCCATCTCCAAAGCACGGACATGATCTCCATCATCACCAGACATGGCGTCAAGGTCAGTGGCGCCGCTTCATGGTTGTCCATCACTTATAGCTACTATAACAACTACTTGAAATAAAGCTATTACATGATGATTAGACACGCATGTCTTTAACAAAAATTAAAGACAACCATTAGGCTCCTGCCGGTTTCCATAATACAATAATGAACATCTCATACATCAAATATAATCATCATCACATGGCCATATCACATCACCAAACCCTGCAAAAACAAGTTAGACGCCTCTAATTTGGTTTGCATATTTGACGTGGTTTAGGGTTTTCGAGTAAGATCCAATCTACCTACGAATATGAACCACAACAGTGATACTAGTGTTGACAATAGAAAATGCAAATTGGAATCTTCACTATGGTGGGAGAGACAGACACCCGCAAAGCCACTTATGCAATACAAGTTGCATGTCAAGCGTGGAGCAAGTCTCATGAGACGCGGTCATGTAAAGTTAGCCCGGGCCGCTTCATCCCACCATCCCGCAAGATGCAAAGTACACTAACTAAAGCAACAAAAGCATCAACGCCCACAAAACCATTGTGTTCTACTCGTGCAACAGATCTATGCATAGACACGGCTCTGATACCACTGATGGGTTCGTTGCATAGAAAACAAAAATTTTCCTACCGCAAAGACGAATAAATCCAAGATCTAATCTATGGAAAAGCCAAGATTTAATCTATGAGATCGGAGCAACGAGATGGATATGAGACTAACCCTCGAAGATTCCAAAGCCTACGAGATTAATCTCGTTGTTGGTGTAGACGATCGTCCCGGTGCTGCAATCCGACAACACTTCCGTACTCGGTCGCGCGTATGGTGTCGATGAAGCCCGTACTCTCCCCGTTCCAGCGGGCAGCGGAGGTGTGGTAGATCTCCTCAAAATTCCAGCAGCACGACGGCGTGGTGGTGGTGGTGGAGGAAGAAAAGCTGCAGGGCTTCGCCAAGCCGGAACAACGTATGGTGGAGGAAGAGAGGGGGCGGCCAGGGTTGGATGAAGGGGTGAAGTGGCCGGCCACCCCCTCCCCTCTTTATATAGGGGGCTTGGTCGGCTGGGGTGGCCCCTTTCCCATCTAGGGTTAGGGGCCGGCGGCCAAGTGGGGGGAAGAGGGAAATCTCCCCCCCCCAAGTTGATCCCCCCTAGGGTTTTGGGGAAACCCTAGGGGTTTGGCCGGCTGGGCCTTGGGGGGCATGTGCCCCTGGCCCATTAGGCTAGGTAGCATCCCCTCGGCCCATGCTAGGCCTCCTAGGGTCGTGGGCCCACTGGTGGGACCCCCGGAACCTTCTAGAACCTTCTCGATCTTCCACCGGAAAAATCCCGAACTTTTCCGAAACCTAGAAATCAACTTCCCTTATATGAATCTTATTCTCCGGACTATTCCAGACCTCCTCGTGATGTCCTGGATCCCATCCGAGACTCCGAACAAACTTTGTCTCCATACCATATTCCAAATCTACTTATGCTATATCGAACCTTAAGCGCGTCACCCTACGGTTCGCGAACTATGCAGACATGGTCGAGACTCCTCTCCGAGAAATAAACAATAGCGGGATCTGGAGATCCATAATGGCTCCCACATATTCAACGATAACTTAGTGATCAATTGAACCATTTACATATGATGCCGATTCCCTTTGTCACGCGATACTTTACTTGTCCGAGGTTCGATCATCGGTATCTCCATACCTTGTTCAACCTCGTTACCAACAAGTACTCTTTACTCGTACCGTGGTATGTCATCTCTTGTGATCCAATCACATGCTTGCAAGCTAATCAGACGATATTCCACCGAGAGGGCCCAGAGTATGTCTATCCGTCATCAGGATGGACAAATCCCACTACTGATCCATATGCCTCAACTCACACTTTCCAAATACTTAATCCCATCTTTATAACCACCCATTTACGCAATGGCGTTTGATGTAATCAAAGTACCCTTCCGGTGTAAGTGATTTACATGATCTCATGGTCGAAGGACTTAGACAACTATGTATCGAAAGCTTATAGCAAATTGAACTTAATGACTTGATCTTATGCTACACTCATTTGGGTGTGTGTCCATTATATCATTCAACTAATGACATAACCTTGTTATTAATAACATCCAATGTTCATGATCACGAAACCATGATCATCCATTAATCAACAAGCTAGTTATACAAGAGGCTTACTAGGGACTCCTTGTTGTTTACATAACACACATGTATCAATGTTTCGGTTAATACAATTATAGCATGGTATGCAAACATTTATCATAAACACAAAGATATTATAATAACCACTTTATTATTGCCTCTTGGGCATATCTCCAACACCTAGTAGCCAGTACCCGGAGCGGCACACATGCCCCAAGAGCACCAGTCACCCACAACAAGACACCATTCACCATGAAGGACCAACACAACAGTATAATACTAGTATTTATAGGAGATCGGCCTCCTCCCCTGCATCCCCTCTGACCGGCGAGGACACCGGAGAAGAGGGCGAGGGGGAGGAGGAGTTGTAAGGGGAGAAAAGACTCTCAAAGGTACTATAGAGGGAGGAGAGAGATGGAGGGGGAGGATGTGTGCGTTTATTTGTTTTTTCAAACCCCTGTTCGAGCTAAATGGATTGGTGGTCGGTGCTCAATCCTTAGTTTTTGTCTTTTTTATATTGGCTTCTTGAAATCTTCTTTATAAGTTTTTTTTTTTTAAATAAGAGCATGTCTCCTGTTTGTAAATGATAGCCATCTATAATACTAGGTTGTAAGCATCCATTATTGATGTACTTTTTCCAATCCATAATATTTATCGCTGAGTTTTATTTGGTGTATGTATTCACTTGTTCGAATAATTAATATTATGAATTAAAGGAAGTACTTAAATTCATAGGTTCACGAAAATATTTTGTCCCAAATTATTACTTTCTCTGTTTCGTAATATGAGCGAGTTGAAGTTATGGCTTATATTAAGGAAGGGATTGTGGTGTTTTGGGGTACTATTCAACCTCATTGGTGGTGGTGATATGTGTACATTTGCTAGATTTATTTTCATGTTTCATGCTCTTTAGCCTTTGCTTGTATTTTGTTTTTAGAAAGAAAAAAAAACATTTGCTTGTATCTCACATCGTTTGGACATTTCTCTCTAATACAACCGACAAGAGTTTTAATATGTGTTTGAGAAAACAAATCCAAGACTCGAAGCTGCAAAAGTGTGCCCCCTTTAAATTTTTCTTGGAAGTTAAATCATGAAAGAGGAACAGTGTCCATAATAAGGAAAATACCCATTTGAAAACAGGTTTAAAGTTAAAATATGTTAGTGGAACCTTCTTATTTTTTTCATTCGAAATGGGGATCAACCCCATACGGTCTTTATTTCTTTATTAAGAAGTAGCAAAGTCACAATGCCCACATCATTACAAGTTTTCATGGATCACACAAGATTGATATATGTATCAACCATCTAAACATGGATAAATGGGAGACCCGCTAGTACATCAATATGTGAGCCTGCGATCAAGCTGCCAACCTCACTGGCTGAAAAAATCCCCTGCAACCATCTTCAGAAGGTTGCACCCAAAAATCTATAGTAGATCCTTTATATGTCAATCCTTTATTCTTGATTTAATTATATTGCCTAAGTATCCTGAAATTAAGATAGGCTATTCTTTGGATTTAATGAGGGGAGAATCGACTCGATAGAGGCGTTCGAGCCAGAGTAGCATGTGTGAGCCGAATCCCTTTAGGGTGAAGGGAAGAAAAGACAATCCCTTTAGGGTGAAGTCGATAAAGAAGCAAGAGGAACCATTTAGGGTGACTCGATCCAACAAGAGGAACTCAAAAGAGTGACTCAATCTTAGGTCGATCTATTCCTTAGATGAAGGCGAGTGGTCTCCCTTTTAAAGAATATCCACCGATCATATTGATAAGTAGATGCAATAAATCCCCTGCAACTATCTTCAAAAGGTTGCACCCAAAAATCCATGCTCTAGCGGTGCTCCTCCGGCACGAGACATAACCACAATGCGGGTCCATTACACATCGAGTAGAATAATATATAAAATAGAAGCATGTTCCAATTTATTAAAGATAAAATCATTGCGGACGTGCCAAATTGCTCAAAGCAAAGCACAAATACCAACTCTAATTTGGCTTTTCTTTGTCAAGTCCATGAATCCAGTCCCCAAATAGACTGAACACATGTTTTGGCGGAGAAATGCGGAAGGACATATGAATGATCCTTCAAATGATTTTTGCTAGTGGGCAGTCAAAAAATAGATGTTGTATTGTTTCTTCTTTATCACAAAAACAACATTTAGAGTGTCCATGTCAATTCCTTTTCACCAGGTTATCTTTTGTGAAAATAACTTTATTATGTAAGAACCACATAAAAATCTTTATTTTTAGTGAAACTTTGAGTTTCCAAATATATTTGTGAAGATATCTAGTCTGTCCATTAAGAAGATCAAGATACATTGGTTTAACAGTGAACTCACCTGAAGATGTTAAATTCCAAATGAACTTATCACTGTTAGGTAAAAGAGTTATATCCATTAAGCGATGGACCAAATGGATCCATCTATTCCATTTATCCGGTGTTAGAGATTCTTCTAGAGGCTGTATTTAGAGAAAATCCCGACAAGACATTTGCCACCATAACATCTTTATGTCGGACTATATTATACGGGGATGGGTATTGTTGAGATAAAGGCTTATCCCCTAACCAAATATCCTCTCAAAAGGGAGTAGCTAGACCGTTACAATCTTGAAAGTACCCCTAGATAAAATGTCATCTTTGAATCTCATAAGTCCTTTCCAAAGTTAACAAAATATGATGATCAATATATGATTTGAACAAATCATATTTTACACAGTGTGTTCAACATTAACAAAATACTAATCAGGTTTTGGCACTCCCATCCACCGGAAATTTGTAGTTGCGCTGCATTTGACTTGATTGTTGAGTCAAATTTACATGTATGCACCATATTGCACAAATATCAAGTTTAGGGATAATAGTGACCATCTTATCTTATATTTATGGTATAGTGTTCTTGGAGAAGAGTTCTAAATGTTCAAAATCTTCTTTCTGGTATAGGATGGGATCTCATTTTACTGAGATCAATTTGTTTGAACAGACAAAACATGTTCAAATATTCCAGGAAAAATTGACAAGAAACAACTATCCTATATATGCAACCTCTAAAAATTTCAGCTTCAAATTCGACCTACACTTAACCAAAAACGACAAATCTTAGGTGTGAACAAGTGTGAATATTGTTCACCTAAAGCTAAAACTATCCACAGCTTGGTTTATCTTTTTGTTTCTCTGCTCGTAGAGGAACTTTTGAGCTGATTTTTTTGGAACTGCAAATAGAACCGGTAGGTATGTTGTATACAAGTTTCAGATTTTTTTATTGCTTTTTCTAAGAATGAATTTTGTGAGTACCCCCCCCCCCCCCCTGGGTAGTATGTAGTTGCAGCAATAGTGTCATGTAGGAGGAAGTTGTCAGATTGCGAACCAATATTGTCCACGAGTAACTAATCTTGCGTGTTTGGGTCGTGCCTAAGATCAGCGTGTGTTCTTGTTAATATTTGAACGATATATTTATCAATCCTTTCATATCGGATTATCGGAACAGTGTTACATATATGCGAAGCGGGTGATGAATTTTTTTGTCTCTGCTTTAGTGGTGCCGAAAAGTTCGTAGTTATACACCGACGAGTGGCTGAAAATTCCGAGAGATTTGTGTCTGCCCTGTTGCCGCTGGAAATATTCTGAAACTGGAAAGCCACATGTCGAGTGATCAGTTGTATGTCATAGCCACACATGTCAGTTTCAAATAATCTCGCCATTGTTTTCTTCATCCTCCCAGACGCCGGCCAATGGCGCTGGCGACGGTGGCGGCGAACAAGAGCACGGTTTGGCCGGACATGCCGGTGGGCCGTTAAGCAGCAACCCGTAAGAGGTCTCTTCTTCCTGGAGAACTCCTCACGAGAGGGACGCATATATGCTATGGAGTGCGATGCAGTGTGACACTTGAATTAGCCTCCTCTGTTTTTAAGACGAATAATTGCTTCGGACCTCAAGGGAAAGAGGTACATTTGAAATATGGCTTTGTCGAGGAAACTGACTTTATTTACATGATCTGCCACTGCACGGATTCTATCAATTATCTATCTATATACCTAATAATAAAGGAGCTAAGGTTTCTGCCAAAATTTTCGTCCAACAATTTTTTGGACGATTTTGCCCTCCTACCAAATCCCTTAATACTGCACCTGCCATGTACCGGTTCGTTAAGTTATCTTCTTCCACCCTGGCCTAACGACTCCCACCGGTTCCGTGGCTAGACCAAAGCAGAGGCGACGGGGGACGAGAGCGTGCGCGTGCTCGGCTGGTGGCGCCCTTGGGAAAAAAACTGGGGAAGTTTCTCTGCCTCTATCGCTCCCGGCCAAGCCCCGCAGCTCTGCCTCCATAATGGTGGTTGGCCGCCGTCCAGGACTCCCTCGGGCGCGCACAATCCAAGGTCACGCCCGAGACCGGCGCAAGCATGAGGCTAACGCGCGCCTTTAGGAGGCCCCCGAGGCAAAATCCTTGATTCCGCGAGCGTCTCCGCCGTCCAGGACTACCTCGGGCTCATCTCCTCCACGACGCCATGGAGAACTAGGACCAGCGGCCGTTGATAAATTGCATCACGACCCTTTGCTTCCTGGTATGCTGGGAACGTGCAAAACAGACTCCGCCACTGCATTATCCCGGCCTCGCCAAGGAGGGCGCCCATGTTCATCTCATCCAACTATCACCAGCCGCCATGGGTCGAGAACTCAAGCAGGGCCGAACAGGGCCACTCCTGGGCTTCTTTTGGTTAAAATATCGCGGCGCTGGCTCACGCTTAGACATTTGTTTCAATAGTCCCACCCCGCTTACATATACCGAATTCCACCTGTTTATATGCCTAAATTTTCTGAGTTATGGCAAGCGGACTTGAAACAACAAGCATCTCCAAATATGGAGCGAAGGAATTGAACGCTTATAATGGGGGACCGGATTAAAGGAGGGGAATTGAAGGACGGGATTAAGGCGGCGGCTTGTGCTGCGGCCGGTTTCTATCGAGATCTTGGTGGAATCCATCGTTGAGTCAGGTCGCGCGCTTGCTGCTGCGCGTCTGCGGCAGAACAAGATAGATACAGGAGATGAGCTGATTTGAGGAATGGGGGAGCTCGGCTGTGGCTTGCCGGTTGTATTTCTTTTTAACCTTTTTCTTAAGATCAATTAACAAAAAGAAAAATCGAGTTTAGAGGAACCTTTTTAATATAAAATGTTAAACTAAATTTTATTTCATTTTAAGTTGTTAAGTAGCTTTACACCTTCAGTTCTTCAAATATGTAGAGACACAAATTGTATTTTTTGGTTGAAGATGTTATTAATTAACTGAAATGGTCTCGGTAAGCGTCCACGGTGATGCATCGATTTTCCGCTTCGGCTACCCATCGCCCACCTCTGTCGCATTTTGCCTCTCATGTGCCCGTGCTAAGCTCCACCACGACATGCTTTGCACGTCCGGCCCAACGAACTACCCTGCCCGCCGCTGCCGGGAATGGTTCCCTCCTCGGTTGCCCATGTCTCCTCTAGCAAGTGTGCCTCCGGCTTCCTCCATGCAAAGATCGTACTACTACGGCCTCCCCGTGTGAAGCTCCATTTTTTGCGAAGCTCCATTGCGAGCTCCTCTACGCCCTGCCCCCGCGAGCTTCCATGAGCGTCAATGGACACGCTTCCCTGCACGACTGCTCGTGTTCCTCTGGCAGGCATGATTTCTCCCGTCGTCGCACTATCAACCTGTCGCTGCAAATGTTTTGGTAGAGTACAAAAGTTGGTACAATGTCGAAGAGAACACGCTGGATGGGAAGTTGGAGCATGACGTAGGGAAGTATGATGCCTCCATTTTCTACATGTGTGCTCTACATTGTGATGTCTGCTCTGAATTGAACAGCCGAACCAGTGGGCAACTTCTTCGTTGTCGCATTGCCCATCGGACGACGACTCATTTTAAGATTTACTATGCTTCCTTGGGGATCAGATCTTTTGTTATTCAATATAGAAAGATAATAAATTAATATTGAAACTAACACTTTCTCCCATCTAAGACAAGTGTCCTGGTTTCAAACTTAATTATATTTAAATTAATGATGATTTCGTATGCTGAAATTTTATTTTTTATATGAATTATTATTATTGTATGTGTGTGGACGATTGTGTTGTATCAATTTGGTAGTTACAACAAAACAAAACAAAACAAAACAAAATTGATGATATATATATAGAGTGAGATTTAGAGAGCTTATTGGAATGTAGGTGCAAACAAAAGCGGCAATTTTTTAGAGACCTTTCCAAGTGAACATACAGAGAGATAATTTAACACTTCTGTTAGACCTATTCTAAGAAAAGAAATTGCCGCTCAACTGAAGAGCAAATGAGAACGAGCGAATTAAGGCTATGGTTACTTATGATGAGCGATTTTTAGACCGGCAACTGAAAACTGCTATATAGAACCGCATCAGAAATAAACTAAAATTAACCCGTTGCAACGCATGGGCACTTTTGCTAGTACCTAATAATAAAGGAGCTAAGGTTTCTGCCAAAAAGTTTCGTCAACGCTTTTTATTGGACGGATATACCCTCCCACCAAATCGCATAATACATCAGATTTGCCATTATACCGTTTCGTGCCTTTTCTTTCTCACCTTGCTCCTTATTTACGTTCGCCTGTGGTCGGAAACGGCACCCCGAACAGTCCCCAACCGCGCTGGGCCAGATAGCTGGGTTGCAGGGCCTGGTCCATATCAATACTGGACCGTAGGCGTCCCGTCCAGAGGCAGCTACGTTAGATAATTTTGTTTCCGATAGTCCCACCTCGCTCTATCATATCGAGTCTCACCGATTTATATATGCCAATATTCCAGGAATTAACAAGCCGCCTTGGAAAAGAACCACCAGAAGCACATCTTTGGTCTAAGATCTAATGATCCTCAGTCGATAGAAATTAAAAGGAGGCAGAGGGAAAAGCTCAGAGAAGGGAGAAGAAGATTAAAAGCTCAGATGTTGTCGGAATAAGTGGGCACCGGTTGAGGTCGAGCACGGGAGATGTCCTCCAATCGTGGAGGGGGGAGGACGCGGCGGGTTCCACTGTACCAGGACTAAAAGGAGGCGGGAGATGCAGTCGGGGGAGAGTTCAGAGAAGGGATCGATCTCTGGAATCTGGACGCTGTCTAGCAGCCCTGCGAGCGAGCCACTGTCGCCGACCACGCCGGAGCGTCAGGTTGAGCGCCTGGCCACCACCCAAGCCTGTTCTGTATATACTCCGTAGAACAATCACAGATGACGAGAGGGTGGTCAAGCAGAAAATTTAACAGCAAACGCCAGCTCCAACCACCGCCAAATTTCGTGCATCTGCCATGAAACTATCGAGATTTTCAGCTAATAGAAGTTTACATGGATATTGTTAAAGATTGTGTTGAATCGTTCCTCCTAGATGCCTCTATGACAGCGCCGGCGTACGAGAGATCGACATAAGTTGCCTGCAAAAAGGACGCCAGGATCGTGTCTGCGATGGAGCCAGCAACGACCAAATCGGCATATGAGTAATTGATGATTATTGTCTTTTAATGGGAGGAATTTTGTTTCTCTTCCTCTTTTGCAAAAAGCTCATAACTTTAGGTCTTAATACAGGATCATTTAAGTCTGGTTTTTTTGTTATTGGGATAGGTGAACTCTTTAGGATTCATCCCCCAAAGGAACCGTTTTGGGAGGCTTGTTTTATAAAATGTTTTTTGATATATAAAATTTCAAATGCACTTTTTATTACTGCCACTACACAAATGCGTTTTTATTTTGGAAAATACATGACCCTATCAAGATGCACAAATTTAGGGTCGTCTGAATGACATAAAATTTTGCTAACGATCAGATATTATAAGTGTGCATCTTCGTAAAACACAATTTCTCCAATTTCATAGAAGTTAACCCATCGCAACGTACGGGCAAATTTCCTATCTATACCTAATAATAAAGGAGCTAAGGTTTCTACCAATTTTTTCGTCAACGCTTTTTTTGGATGGATTTGCCCTCCCACCAAAATACATAATACATTAATTGCCATATACCGGTTCGCTCCTTCTTTTTCTATCCCTGAGCTATTCCTCCCTCTCGAGCCGCGCTGGCCGTTATTCCTCGAGGGGCCGGTTCGCTCAGATCTACCTCGCGCTAGCCTTTGGTGTCCATCACGCCGCAGAAGGTCATACCTACATAAACCAATGGGCCTCAAGGCATGTTCGTCCCGTCTAATCCAAATGACCCCATCCAAATGCTACATTAGCCCTGACATGCCAAAATATTTTGTGTTTAATAGTCCCACCTCGCCCCATCATAACGAAATCGGCCGGTTTATATACGTCAACTTTCCTCAAATCTCAAGCCGCATCACTAAGATTGGATTAAGAAGGAATTAAGGAGCGATCACGGAAGCAAAGGACGGCGAGAGAATGGAAAACAACAGAAACGAAATCAGAGCTGGTCCGGGTCGGGGGAGAGAGCCCGAGCGGTGAACTGTGGCTTGGACGGAGGCTGGAAGGGGCATGGCGACGCCCGGCTGCTCGGAAAAGCAGAGAAGGACGGATGTGTGGTGGTGGCCGGAAAACGCTCGGGTTGAGGAGGAGGAGGATTGAGGAAGGAGCAGATGTGTTGGACTTGATCGCGTTTACAATATGGAGGCAGGGGGACGCGAATTTTTGGCTCCTGGGTGCTGGCGCACCCGATTTTAGCAATAAAATCGAAAAAAATACTAAAATTGACTCAAAAAATTCGGCATAAATCATGTGTATGCGGTACATATGTAGGTACGTGCGTGTCAATTTTCAACCTAAAATATGAAAATATGTAGCCTACACAAAAATAACAAATTGTACTGTTCATAGTATATTGATTATACGTATACTATTCACAGTATAACAAAACTTCATTTTCACTTTCTTGTATGAGTTACGTACGTTCGTATTTTTTTCTGAAAATTTTCCCAGATAAGTATTGAGATGAGATGTACGCGAGGTAATTATTTCAAGTTTTTTTGAAACATCTAAATGAGGTTTTTCGGATTTTTTGAAATCAGGTGCGCTAGCACCCAGATTCTCCACCATATTTTCGGAGGCAGGGGTGTATTTCTTAAACAGAAGGGGGATACGATCGATCTGACTTGGGCCGAAGGAGGTGGTGGTGGCCAGCCAAGGGGCTTTAACGCGGGGTCTTATCACTTCTCTGTTTCTTGACCCACTAGGCTGGTCGTAGTTTCTTGGCGCCGGCTCATTTATCATTTCTCTGTTTTTGTATTGTTCTGCTTGTTTGAACTGTTTTCAAAATACAATTTTTGGAACAAATTCAAAATATAAATAAAAATAAAAAACCTTTAAATTCAATTTCCGACAAATTTGATATTCGAACAAAATTCAAAATTTGAACAAATTCCAAAATTCAAAATCCAAACAATTTTGAATATTTTCAGAACATTTTTAAAATCTAAATAGTTTTTAGTATGAACATTTTGAAAATCTAGACGACTTTTTAATATGATTTTTTTTCCAAAATTTGTACTTTTAATAAATCTAAACATTTTAAACAAAATCAAAAACGAAAAAGCTGGAAGAAACGAACAAAACAGAAGCCCAACCAAACCGAACAAAATCGGACCACACCAGAGAAAAAATCTTACGCACGAAAACAATAAAGCCCCTAACTGCGCCTGACCCAAGCGCTCGCGGCTATGTGCGGCCCGTCGTATAGGTTTTGCCATTTGTTAGCAACAAAGCATGAGAAGGCCGACAGTAGAGGAGCTGGTGGCGGCGTGGCGAGCTACGGTCGGGACAATGTAGCCGAGGAAGAGAGGAACAAGAGGAATCACGCGCCGTGTGGCACATCGGGAAGAACTGGGCAGTATTGCTCAAGCTGGCGCCATGGACCGGTAGGGTGGCAGCGGGAGGAAGAATATCGCGAGAGAGGGGAGGTTGGGCTTGCGCGCAAATCGAGAGCTATCGACACATAAATATAAATATATGAAAGTATAACATTTGATTTAATATGATACCGTAGCAACGCACGGGTTTTGTGCTAGTAAAATAATAATAACAAAAGCACTAGGTAAATGTTTGTTAGATTTTGCAGCATCAGCAAGCTTTGCTTGAAAATTACAAACATCAATGTACTAACACTTTTTTTTGACATAATCTATGCATTAACATTTATTTTCAGTATGCCCAGTTGCATTGATTAAGACAAATAGTAAGAAAAAATATATATTAACGAAAGACTTCATGTGAACCAAATTAAACCATTATTGAGACTGATCATAAACTCAAAATGGAATCATCATTATTCTCAGTTTAGTGCGTGAATTGGCGATAGAGAAAAACAGACACCAAACCAAAACCAGATAATATTTGGTGCTATGCATGGAAAGCATACACAATGTGAAACCTTATTTGTGTTCATCAGAGATGACTAGATGAGGATAGGTGGAATGCATCACCTTCCAGAAACACATGATTTCTGTCCATCTTTTCTTTCAGTACAAAATATTGCAATTAACGGCAAGTACTACCTCCGGTCTCTTTTAATTGACTCAGATTTAGTACAACTTTGTACTAAATCCGAGTCAATTAAAAAGGACCGGAGGGAGTATGTTATAAAAATAACAGTAAGACTGGGTGATTTCAATAATAGGCATTCTAATGTAAAATACCGAAACCACCTGAAACGATCTTATTTCGAAACCACTGTATTTTGATTTTTTACCAGAGTTTCTGAACCTGCACATGATGTTGTAACCATCTAAGCCGAAAAGCTATTGTTTACCCAACTTTGATCCACCTGCAATCTTAGCATATGTAAACTCAGCAAAGAGAATGTAGTGAACACCAGAATGTGCCTGATTCCAAAACATGCATGCACAACATGGGGACTTATACTCTATTATCAAACATCACTGATGTTTTCTGTCCAAAAGTGAATATATTACATTGCACCACTAAGACTAAGTGCTCCTCTTTAAGGTTGCACCTTTTGAGTAACTTGTGTTCTTTTGCTGGGGTTCACCCCGTATCGAAAAAAAAGTGTTCTTTTGCTGTCAAAGTTGCTTCCACAACAGCTACAGATCAATTTTACACCGAGACCCGACAGAGAACTTGAGATGAAACATAGATACTATAGTATTGTTATTAATTAATAATCGAATTGAGACCAGGCAACAGTGACTTGCATCTTACACGCGCCGACATGAAAGACACCCCAACTTCTGCCACGTGTCTTTGGCTTAAAAACTATGTCATCTCTTGTAGCATCATGTTCATCCTCAGCACACTTTGCCACTACGGAGACCTTGAGATGATCTTTTTGATCTTGTCTACTGTATCCGACAGAGACAACACGGCGTGAAAGGTTGATTGTGCCATCGTCGGCGAGGGGCAGTTTACCATCTCCGAAAGCAAGCAACAAAATTTCCGCATCATGTATGCTGGCAGTACTAGCGGTGAACACGCCTTGAAGACCACCTGGGGGCAAAACTGATCCGCCATCGATTCGCACACTGATTGTTGCCTCCACAGCACTGGCAATGTGGTGGAATCCTAACTCAAGTGTGCTGCGCTTGCTAGGGTAGTCTCCCCGAAAAGAACGATACTGATTTAGCGTCAAGACAAGAGAACTTAAGTCTCTGTCTTGAGATTCAGTTTCACCTTCAACCTTGAGCACGATCTCAATGTTCCCGGGGTCATGACAGGTGAGAACAGCACGTGTAGGACCTGTGAGTAAGAGATACGGATGCTGCACATGTAAATAATTAGTTAAGTTAAGGCGACCACTCTTTAATCGGCAAAGGGAGGGGGTGTGATCGATCATGACCAAAGGCACAAATTACCTCCTCTGTGATAGTCTGACAATCACCCCTTGCACGGGCATAGATAACAACACGCTTACGGTTGTCATAGACATCGCGCGCGGTGACCATGCCATATACATGGATGGGCCAACGTAGACCTCCTCTTATTGAAGCAATTCTTATAGATACAATCTGCAGACTACTTCTGGGATGATTGAAGCTGGAAATATGGTCGGTGTAACACATGGGAGGGATAGATGCTGCATAGATAGCATTCACATACGCATCTAGTTCATCCACTGGAACGGGGTTAAAATTAGTAATATGCGGTTGGGTAGAAGTATTTATACTTACTGATGTCGTCGGTTCGCCAGTTCCTTGCAGGGTAATAGTCATCAGGATTCCAATCCTTATGTTCGACCTCCTCTTGGTTAGGGTACCAGTACTCCTCTGCCAATTTCTTCCGATCCTCCTGTTCCTGCACGTCCGCCATGATAAATGTCGATCGTCGATCAATCTCCTCGTTGGTATGCGTCCACGTCCTTGTGCAGCTGTGCTGGGTTTGGAGTATTAGAAATTGGTGTCAGATTTCGGGTTGGACTCAGATTGGAGTCAGATCAAGCTTACCTAATTAGGTTGGACTCAGATTTCAGGTAGATCCACTAGGAATCCTTAACCAAGTTTAGTTGCTCTAAGGGCATCTACAACGCCGCGGCTTACAGGGGAGCTAGGATAAGTTTCCTGTCCGTTACGCTTGATTCCTAGCCAGACTCGGGATTTTGCCTAGCGTCGTCTCTTTCCTTTGCGTCGGCGCTAACCAAGAAAATGCTTCCAAGGCGTGAATTTAGGAGGGCGTTGGTATATGGTTTTTATATTCCTGTAGCGCCCAGCGTTGGGACCTAGAAAGCCTAGCTGCTAATCAGAATTTCTGAGAATTATTTTTATGGACTTAAGCGCCTGCATAAGCATCTAGCGTTTAGGGGCGACGCTAGGATCCCTATCCCCGCCGTTTTGGTTGATTCCCCGTGGATCCCAGGAATTTCCTTTGCGTCTATGCAAAAGGAAACGTCGGGCGCTTAGCGATTCTTTTTTTCCTCCACGCAATTTCCCTAGAGTCGGGCGCTTCTGTCGCTAGTTTCTAGCTAATATGGCGAGTAGAATGTTGTACAAGCGCTTGGAGTCCAGGCGTTGGAGAACTAGGGCGCTATCTTTTTCCTTCTTTTTTTTTTGAAATACAAATTATATATTAGGCCAGCAAGCCGCCTCATTAAAAACCTCTCAGCCCCCTTCAGTACCCTGGGGGGAAAAGAGTGCGTAAGAAACTTGCTGCCTCATACCACAGTAAGATTACAAAATGATCACCCGATCAGAAATAAGATTAGGATCTAGAAAAGGGGGAGGATCAGAGAACCAAAACTCCCTAACTTCCTGGGTGTAACCATGGCGAGCCAACGAGTGTGCAGCCTCATAGCTTCTCGCGGGCAGTGTATGAACGTCGCCATACCAAGCACCATTAGCAGATGCCTGCAGTCATCAATAATCACCGCTCCCGTTCCTCTATAATCTGATGGATCTCGGATAGCTTCCACCACCTCCATCGAATCAGATTCTACAGCTAGAGACTGAGCTCCAAACTGCTCCGCCAGTTTTAATCTATTAAAAAGGGCTAAAGCCTCTATTGTTGCCACATCAATTGCATGATCAGTATGATCACAACAAGCCGCAATAAAATTTCCTCTGGAATCTCTTATAATTGCACCGGTTGCTCCTCTCCCCGACTATCTTTTTCCTTTAATCACGCTAACGTCGCTCGGTAGCGTTTCAGCGCTGGAGACATAGGCGCTTTGGTGGATGCTAAGCATTTAATCATTTTTAATTTTTTTCTTAAACGTCCACATAAACGTCTTGCGCTGTACATGGCCTATATTTATGTTTTTTTTTTAGCTTATGGCCTATATTTATGTGCATGGGTCATTACTAGTCGTGGAGAGCAAGCCCACATCTTTACTAAGAGTAACTCCAACAAACACGCTAAAATGCGCCGGCGTGCAGTTTATGGCGCTGATACTAAAATATAGTGCTCTAGTACACGCACGATAATAGCGCGCGTTATTTTTTCACTGCGTGAATTGCGGCCCAGCGCGCTAGATATTTGGTACATGCGGGTAAAGGAAAAGTCGAGCACGCGAACGACAACCACGCTTCTCAGAGCATCATTACTAGTACCCCTAAACCATCAAACCCTCGAAAATAACCGTTTTTTTTTACAGTTTGCGACCGAAAAAACACGTAGACTAGAACCACTTAACCCTCGAACCCTCAAAAATTTTTAAGGGCCCAACCCCTACTCCCCCTCCCAACCTATACATGTGAGAGTTGGAGAGGCCCAACCCCTTCAACCCCTAATCCTCCACGCGCGCGCGGGGAGGAAAAATTCAGCCCCCGCCTCCTCCCTCGCCGCCGCCTCCAAGCACGCCGCGGCCGGCCGCCGCGCGCCATGGAGCCGCCCTGACCTCCGCCCTCCTGCCCGCCTCCTCCATCGCCGCCCGCGCCGCCTCCCTCGCGGCCCGCCCCCGCGACCACGGTGGAGCACCCGCCCCTCCCGAGCGGTGCGGAGGTGGCCGCGGTGGTCGCCGCCACCCACGTCGGCGCAAAACGGCGGCGTGCTGGGCAGCACGTTGATACGTCTCCAACGTATCTATAATTTCTTATGTTCCATGCTAGTTTTATGACAATACCTACATGTTTTGCTCATACTTTATATCATTTTTATGCATTTTCTGGGACTAACCTATTAACAAGATGCCGAAGCGCCAGTTCCTGTTTTCTGCTGTGTTTGGTTTCAGAAATTCTACACAGGAAATATTCTCGGAATTGGACCCCACGAAGACAGAAGTCAATATTCTGCCGAGACGGACCCAGAGAGCCAGAGAAGGGCCAGAGGGGGGCCAAGGGGCTCCCACACCATAGGTGACAAGGGATTAACTTGTCAATGCCTACGAGTTGTAGACTAGGATTTCGTTGGATGTAGAGGGCAAGTAGATCTCGAAGGTTTCAGCCGAAAAGTACTCGATGATGTAAAAGCTAGGGTTTGTGAGACCATGATTCGATGCTTTCTTTGTCCCTCGACTCCCCCTTATATAGGAAGTGGATCCGAGGGATTCGTGATGTACAAGTTACAGAGTCCGGGAAGGTTTCTAACTCCTCCCGTAATATTACAAGTGTTCTCTCCTAATACAACTCTAGCTTTCCTTAACTAGCAAGTTGGGCTTCCGAATTCTCCTTATCCTTCGGGTCGTGGGCCTTCAATAAACCCCGGGTACCATCTTCGGCAGGCCCATTGGGGATGCCTATGTCAGTAGCCCCCGAGATTTTGCTTGAATCGTAGAGTCAGGGAAAATCTCCACCTTTATTTTTATTCGATAACTCTGAAATTTACCACATATCTTTGCATACGAATTTCTATATTGTACAGGGATAATGGTAGTTGGGGCTAGTTCATCTGATGGATCAGGTACTAGTTAACTGCTCTAGTGGCAATCCGCAAAAACCTACTTCAAGATCACGTCCCTGGACATGATCTCGAGATACTGGTGTAAACTTCGACGGGTGCCGCTTAAGGTCTTACCATTCTGTCGAGTCCCAGTCATATTTTATCGGGTACCTAACACGTCCGTTAGGATTTTTCTTCATATCTGTTGATACGGAAAAAAGTAGCAAACCGACGTCAGAGACGGCGCCACGCCGCTCAGAACGGATCTGGGGTCTTACCTTCGCAAAGTTTTGCGGCATTCAGAAATTGTTCGCAACTTTGGCGTTCGAGAATATATTGTCGAGTGCTTATTCGGCTGTTGGAATAGCACATTTTATTGAGTCAACGGATGACTTATATTGCTCTCCCGATGGGAGTATATGTAGAGTTATTTATATAACTCGAAATATGCTCCCTTTTTCTTCTTCTTCTTTTTCTCTCTCTTTTTTATAATTTCATCGGGCACGCGAACAGCGTTCCCGATGGGAGTAGCCCCCGAGGCTACAGCCAAGGACTAGTGCTTGGTTGTAGGCTCAACATTCTAATGCCTCATGTCGCTATATTGTCATTCTTTCTCGAATTTTTATATCTATCGGGTGCGCGAACAGCGCTCCCGATGGGAGTAGCCCCCGAGGCTATGAACAAATGCTTGCGTTTGGTCGTAGGCTCTCGCCATTTCTATTTTGCTATACTCGAATATTTCTTTTTTCCAAAGTAGCCCCCGAGCATTTGAGCAAAAACTTGTATTTGATCAAAGGCTCTCGAAATAAACAATAATCTTCCGCTGTCGCCGTTTTTGTGAAGCTTCATAGCCGAGATTTTCTTTTACCAAGGTGACATCATTGCTGACGACAGCCACGACCAATGTATCGGGAAAACGCGAGAACCGCTCTCCCTCTGCCTCGTGGGCCCAAATTATTTACCACGTTGACACGCCGATGATATCTGGCAGAATTTGCGACTTTATTGCTTTTCTTTTTTCATACGTGATGTCCCGAGGAGAAAGTTCTATTCCCCAAAGGGAGACACGACCTGTAGCTTCTGGATTGTTTAGTATATTGGATAAAGGCGCCTCATTGACCACTATTATCGGATGCGCCGAAAAATAGTGCCGCAATTTTCCTGCGGTTGTAAACACTCCGTATGCTAGCTTTGGTACTGTGGGTACCTCTGTTTTGAAGGCGACAATACTTCACTAATGAAATATACTGGCCTCTGCACTCCATGGAGTTTTCCTTCTTCTTCTCTTTCGACAACTAGCGTCGTGCTGACCACCTGGGGTGTAGCCGCAATGTATAGCAGGAGGGGTTCCTTCTCTTTTAGCGCCACCAAGATTGGTGGTGTCGAGATTGCGCGTTTAAGATCCTCGAAAGCTCGATCCGCCTCTTCGTTCCACTGGAACTTCTCTCATTGTTTGATTAGGGCGTAGAATGGTAACGCCTTTTCTCCCAATCTGGCGACGAATCTGCTTAAAGCTGCGACTCGCCCAGTTAGCTGTTGTATTTCTTTCAACTTTGTTGGCTTCCTCATCGTTACGATGGCTTGGATTTTTTCGGGATTTGCTTCAATCCCTCTTGCTGAAACTAAGAATCCGAGAAGTTCTCCTGCAGGGACACCGAAAGAACACTTCGTCGGGTTCAGCTTGAGACAAAACTTGTCGAGATTGTCGAAAGTTTCCTTCAAGTCCTCGATTAGCGTTTCCCCCTTTTTTGATGTTATGACGACGTCGTCGATGTACACTTGTACAGTTTTCCCGATCTGTGTTGCTAAGAACTTCTGCATCATCCGCTGATATGTTGCTCCCGCATTTTTCAAACCAAAGGGCATTGTTCTATAACAAAATACGCCATAAGGTGTAATGAACGTTGTTTTGACCTCGTCCTCTTCTTTCAATCTGATCTGGTTATAACCAGAGTATGCATCCAGGAAGGAAAGACGTTCACATCCTGCCGTGGAGTCGATAATTTGATCGATCCTTGGGAGGGGAAAGTGATCATTTGGACAGTGTTTGTTGAGACACGTAAAGTCGACACACATGCGAAGGACTTTAGTGTTTTTCTTCGGGACCAGCACTGGATTTGCTACCCATGAGGCCTCTGTATGCAGCTCCTTAATGAAACCAGCTTCTCTTAGTCGATCAATTTCTGACAGCATAGCTTTACGGTTTGGCTCCGAAAAACGCCTCAGAGGTTGCTTAATTGGTCTCGCTATTGGATCCAAGTTTAGGTGGTGCTCGGCAAGTTCCCTGGGTACTCCTGGCATGTCAGCTAGACACCATGCGAAGATTTTCCAGTGCTCACGGAGGAACTTGACGAGCGCGCTTTCCTATGCGAGGTCCATGTTTGTCGCGATGGACGTCGTTTTCTTCGGATCTGTCGGGTGAATCTGCACCTCGTTGGAATCTTTTGCGGTGTTGAAGGTTGGTTCCTTATTAGGCCTTGCTACATCTGGCAGCACGTCATAATCAGTTGTAAGCCTTGACGCCATGTACTCCGCTTGCATCCCGAAAGTTTCTGATAGTCGATGAAAATCCTTGTCGCATTTATCGGCTAGCGCGAAACTGCCTTTGACTGTGATTGGTCCCTTAGGTCCAGGTAACCTTCAAAGCAGATACGTGTAATGTGGTACCGCCATAAACCTGGCATATGCTGGTTGTCCCAACAAAGCGTGATACTGCGACGGGAAATCCACAACTTCGAATTCCAACCTTTCTATCCTGTAGTTTTCTCGGGTCCCAAACTGAACATCGAGATTGATCCTCCCCAATGGGTAACTTGGCTTCTCTAGTGTGATGCCATGAAAACGTGTGTCGGTTGGTTTCAAATTTGCTAGGGAGATGTTCATCTTCCTTAGCGTATCTGCGTACATAAGGTTTAAGCTGCTGCCGCCATCTATAAACACTCGAGATACGTCGAATCCTGCAATTACTGCTGGTAAGATAAGTGCTGATTGCCCTGGTCGAGGAACTTGCTGCGGATGATCTGCTATTGTGAAGCAAATGTCTTGCCTGACCAATTTAAGTACTCAACCGTTGGTGGAGGCATCTTCTCTGCCATAAACACTTGCCGCGAGATTACCTTCTGAGCCCTATTAGATGGCCTAGCTTTCTGAATCATCGAGACCGCGCCATTGGAGTTAGGATCAACATATGGAGGTGGGTGTGGCGCTGCCGCTATTCTGGGCTGATTTTGATTTTCGTCCGTGATCGCGGGAGGAGGTGGCAAGTGGATCTCACTCCTGGGCCCCTGGGGGTTTCTATTTGTTACTTGAGCATTGGCTATCCCTGCAACTCGCAGCATTGCTTGAAAATTGCGGCAGTCTTTCTGCAGATGTCCTGACTGCCTTTTCCCATTGCTATCGAGATAAAAATGCATCTGGCATGGCCCGTTCATCATATCTTCGGGAGTTACAAAAGGTCTTTGAAACCTTGACCCACTATTTTGCCTGTTATTCCGAGAGTCATCTCTATTGTCGCCTTGCTGTGCATTACTCCTCTGATAATCATCTCTATTGTTTCCTCCATTGTTTCCCCGAAACCCAGCTGATATTTGGCTAGGGGCATCGTAACTCGAAAATTGTAGAGGAAATCGGCGCCTATTTTTAAAATTTCGACTGCGGTCCTCCTCTGGTGACCTGTGGCGTTTATTATGTACTGCATCTTCGCCATCTGCCCATCTGTTTTCTATTTCCATTAATGCTGATATTGTCCTTGGGTTTGTTCTTCCCAAGTCCTCCACAAAATCTCCTCGTCGAACTCCTGCTACAAACGCATCTATCGCTCTCTCGTCGATATATTTTCTCGCCGAGTTTTTGATGATGTTCCACCTTTGAATGTACTTCCTCATTGATTCATCATGATTTTGTCGACATGATCTCAACTCCTCTAGTGTCGCAGGTTTTTGCAGGTTGATCGGAAGTTCTTGACAAACACGTCCTCAAAACTGTCCCAGCTGTCGATGGAGCCTGGGGGAAGCTTCTTTATCCATGATCTGGCGGCTCCACTCAGATGTATTTGAATGCTCTGCATGGCTGTTGCTCTGGTTCCACCTATCAATTTTACCGTCTCGAGGTAGTCGACTAGCCAATCCTCGGGATCTTGCAGGCCATCAAATTTCTTGAAACTATCGGGTAGCTTGAATCCTGATGGGACTCGAGTTTTTCGGACCCGTCGCGTGAAACACGGGAGTCCACACATATCCTCTTCAGCAAGTTCTGGTGAATGCCGATGTTCTCTTCTATCTTGTCGCGCTCTATCTACCCTGGCCTGAGTCGCCGTATCTCTGACTCCACTTGCTCTTGGTGGATCTTGCACTGCTGCAGTACGTCTCGGGCTATTTTGTCTTGCGGTTCCTTCGGGAGGTGTGGCTGCGAACGCTGCTCCCATGGCTCCACATCCTGCCATGGCCATGTTGTACAACGCTTCTCTTGGATCCCCGGGAGGTGGCCTGGACGCTAAGATGAAAGCTTGCGTTGCCATGTATCCTCGCTTCCGGTGTTTTTGGAATGATATTCCCCTCGTGTCGATTGACATAAAAGACATATCGAGGTTTTGAATTAAAGTCTCTCTTTTAGCCTCGTGTATATTTTGCAGCCGAGATCTTGCTCTCCTTCGAGCTTCTCTGTGGCTATCTCCCGAAGTTCCTGATTGTCGAATTAACTCCGCCCTTCGCCTGCTTGATGCGGAAGCTGCCTCCCTTCTTCTATTCAGAGCAGCTGTCTGTTTTTCCAATTCTCTTCCAGCTCGAGCGAGCCTATATAGGTAGGCCTGCAATTCTTCAGTCGTAGCAGTTGTCGCCATTGGTTCTGAACCGTCCATAGCTCTTGCGGCTCTATCCCATGCTGCTTGTGGGAGTTGAACCCTAATACGTGGTGTAGGCCCGACATATTTATTGCCTAAACCTCGCCTTAGGTCAGAGGGATCGACATATGGATTTCCTAATTCGTCGAAAGCCTCTGATGTCTCCTCCTGATCGCGACTTGCTTCTCCAATGGCGTAAATCTGATGATATTTTGGATTCTGAACCTTGCTGGGTTTGGTGACACCATCATAGAGATTGGTGAAGACCTTTCCAATAGTGATGGATTTGTCGATGAAGTTAAAGCTGTCGGTGTCACTCGAGTCATCGCTTATATAGGAGTCCGCGTATGACTCGAAGGATATGTCGCTGAAGATCTTGGCGAGTTTTTCGCTTGCCTTGGTGCTGAAGCGTGGCGACGAAATCTCCTCGTCGCCTGACTCGATGGATGATGCTGAGCTTGAAAAATCAGGATCAACCGCCGATAATCCCGACGAGATCGGAACTTCGAGACGATACGCTCCTTCTTTCTCGACGCGGAAGTGAACCTTTCCGAACGTCTGATACGTCCAATTTGCATCACTATTTTATATCATAATTTGCTGTTATTCATTGATATATTTCATATTTGGAGATAATACTTATGTTATTTCATCTATTTTGCATGTTTCATGATTATTGGAGGATCGCGCACCGGAGCCAGGATTCTGCTGGAAAAAGCACCGTCAGAATGCAATATTTCGGAAGATCAACAGTTGATGGAAATTATATGAAAAATCCTATTTTTCCAGATGACGAAGGGAGCCAGAAGGGGGAGCCGAGGGGGCCCAAGGTGGGCCCACTGATACGTCTCCGACGTATCGATAATTTCTTATGTTCTATGCCATATTATTGATGATACCTACATGTTTTATGCACACTTTATGTCATATTGGTGCATTTTCTGGAACTAACCTATTAACAAGATGCCGAAGTGCCGCTGTCGTTTTCTGTCGTTTTTGGTTTCGGAAATCCTAGTAACAAAATATTCTCGGAATTGGACGAAACGAAGACCCGGGGCCTATTTCGCCACGAACCTTCCAGTAAGACCGAAGAGCATACGAAGTGGGGCCACGAGGTGGCCAAACCACATGGCGGCGCGGCCAAGGGGGCCCGCGCCGCCCCGTGGTGTGGGCCCCTCGTCGCCCCCCGACTCTGCCCTTCCGCCTACTTAAAGCCTCCGTCGCGAAACCCCCGATACGAAAAACCACGATACGGAAAACCTTCCGGAGCCGCCGCCATCGCGAAGCCAAGATCCGGGGGACATGAGTCTCCGTTCCGCACCCCGCCGGAGCGGGGAAGTGCCCCGAAGGCTTCTCCATCGACACAGCCTGCCATCTCCACCGCCATCTTCATCACCGCCGCTGCTCCCATGAGGAGGGAGTAGTTCTCCATCGAGGCTCGGGGCTGTACCGGTAGCTATGTGGTTAATCTCTCTCCTATGTGCTTCAATACAATAATCTCATGAGCTGCCTTACATGATTGAGATTCATATGATGATGCTTGTAATCTAGATGTCATTGTGCTAGTCAAGTGAGTTTTACTTATGTGATCTCCGGGAGACTCCTTGTCCCACGTGTGTAAAGGTGACAGAGGTGTGCACCGTGTGGGTCTCTTAGGCTATATTTCACGTAATACTTACTCACCGTTATGAATGGCGTAGTGAAGTGCTTATTTATATCTCTTTATGATTGCAATGTGTTTTGTATCACAATTTATCTATGTGCTACTCTAGTGATGTTATTAAAGTAGTTTATTCCTCCTGCACGGTGTAATGGTGATAGTGTGTGCATCCGTGTTAGTACTTGGCATATGCTATGATCATGATCTCTTGTAGATTGTGGAGTTAATTATCATTATGATAGTATTGATGTGATCTATTCCTCCTACATAGTGTGAAGGTGACAGTGTGCATGCTGTGTTAGTACTTGGTTTAGTCGTGTCGATCTTTCTTGCACTCTAAGGTTATTTAAATATGAACATTGAATTGTGGAGCTTGTTAACTCCGGCATTGAGGGTTCGTGTAATCCTACACAATGTGTTCATCATCCAACAAGAGTGTAGAGTATGCATTTATCTATTCTGTTATGTGATCAATGTTGAGAGTGTCCACTAGTGAAAGTCTAATCCCTAGGCCTTGTTCCTAAATATCGCTATCGCCGCTTGTTTATCGTTTTATCTGCGTTACTACTGCTGCGTTACTACTGCTTGTTTACTGTCCTAGGCAAAGCACTTTTCTGGTGCCGTTGCTACTACTTATTCATACCACTTGTATTTCACTATCTCTTCGCCGAACTAGTACACCTATTAGGTGTGTTGGGGACACAAGAGACTTCTTGCTTTGTGGTTGCAGGGTTGCTTGAGAGGGATATCTTTGACCTTTTCCTCCCTGAGATAGATAAACCTTGGGTGATCCACTTAAGGGAAACTTGCTGCTATTCTACAAACCTCTGCTCTTGGAGGCCCAACACTGTCTACAAGAATAGAAGCTCCCGTAGACATCACCCACCTCATAGGCCGGCGCGGCCCAAGGCCTGGCCGCGCCGCCCTGTGAGGAGGGGGCCCACAACCCCCTCTCGCCTTCTTTTCTTCGCCTACGCCTTCGTCCCGAAAACCTAAGCTCCAGGGGTACATCGCGAAGAGCCACAACCGCCTCTGCGGGGCGGAGAACACCAGAGAGAAAAGAGCTCTCCGGCAGGCTGAGATCCGCCGGGGAAATTCCCTCCCGGAGGGGGAAATCGACGCCATCATCACCATCATCGAGCTGGACATCATCTCCATCACCATCATCATCATCTTCATCATCATCACCGCCGTCTCCACCGCTGCACGCCGTCACCGCTGTAACAATTTGGGTTTGATCTTGATTGTTTGATAGGGTAAACTCTCCCGGTGTTGATTTCTACTTGTTATTGATGCTATTGAGTGAAACCGTTGAACCAAGGTTTATGTTCAGATTTTTATTCATCATCATATCACCTCTGATCATGTTCTATATGATGTCTCGTGAGTAGTTCGTTTAGTTCTTGAGGACATGGGTGAAGTCTAAATGTTAGTAGTGAAGTATGGTTGAGTAATATTCAATGTTATGATATTTAAGTTGTGGTGTTATTCTTCTAGTGGTGTCGTGTGAACGTCGACTACACGACACTTCACCTTTATGGGCCTAGGGGAATGCATCTTGTACTCGTTTTCCAATTGCGGGGTTGCTCGGAGTGACGAAACCCGAGCCCCCGTTGGTATATCGATGCGGGAGGGATAGCAGGATCTCGAGTTTAAGGCTCGTGGTTAGATTTATCTTAATTACTTTCTTGTAGTTGCGGATGCTTGCAAGGGGTATAATCACAAGTATGTATTAGTCCTAGGAAGGGCGGTACATTAGCATAGGTTCACCCACACAACACTTATCAAAACAATGAAGATTAATTAGCCGTATGTAGCGAAAGCACTAGACTAAAATCCCGTGTGTCGTCAAGAACGTTTGGTTATTATAAGTAAACAAACCGGCTTGTCCTTTGTGCTAAAAAGGATTGGGCCAGTCGCTGCAATTATTACTCTCGCACTTTACTTACTCGTACTTTATTCATCTGTTACATCAAAACCCCCGAATACTTGTCCGTGAGCATTTACAGTGAATCCTTCATCGAAACTGCTTGTCAACACCTTCTCGCTCCTCGTTGGGATCGACATTCTTACTTATCGAAGATACTACGATACACCCCCTATACTTGTGGGTCATCAAGACTATTTTACGGCGCCGTTGCCAAGGAGTGAAGCGCTATTGGTAAGTGGAATTGGTAAGGGAAATTTCTACTTGTTTGTGCTGATTTTATTTCGCACTGCTCGCTATAATTCATTATGGAGAGATCTTCTCTTGAGTGTTTATTTGGGAAATCTACTACTACTGCAAAGGTAGTGGATGAGGCGCCAGGTAAGGAAGAAATACCATACAAAATACCTATGAAAATTATTGAACGTGTAGTGGATAACCGTTATACAGGTGATGGAACTGTCCACCCTGGAGATCATTCATTGTTCTTACATGAATTATGCGGTTTATTCAAGTGTGCAGGTATTGCTATGGATGAAGTGAGGAAGAAACTATTCTCTATATCGTTGTCTGGTAAAGCGGCGCATTGGTATAAATTACTGGATAATGGGGATTCTCTTGAATGGAATGATATTGTGCCCCGGTTTTATTCTAAGTTCTATCCTCCAAGTGAGATTCACAAAGATCGGAATCGCATATATAATTTTTGGCCTCATGACGGAGAGAGTATTGCCCAAGCGTGGGGAGATTGAAGTCTTTAATGCTCAAATGCCCCATTCATGAGCTTCCTGGTAATATTATTATTGATAATTTCTATGCAAGACTTTCTTTTCAAGACAAGACCTTGCTGGATACTTCTTGTTCTGGATCATTTACACGCAACAAGGAAGAGTTTAAAAGGGACCTTCTTAATCGGATCCAAGAAAATACTGAAGGATGGGAGAACGACAAGGATAGAGAATCGGTATAAATTATGATTATAAATGTATTGAAGCTTTTATGGATATCGATAAATTTCGTAATATGAGTGCTACTTATGGTCTTGATTCTCAAGTTGCTTGCAAATATTTATAAAGCTTTTGCTTCTCATTATGAATTGCCTAAGAAGAACTTTGATAAGTATCATGAACCATATAAAGATAAAATTGATTCATCTATAAATAAATGTGTTGTAGTTGAAACTGTTGATCATGTTATTCCTGAAGCTTATATTGAAAAATCTCCTTTCCCTGCTAAAATGAAGGAGTACTCTGTTATAAATAGTGCGGTTCATAAAAGTGAAAAGAAACCTATAGAACCTGAAGAACAAATAAAAGTTGAACCTGCTGTTGCAATTGTTAAAGATCTTGTGACTGAAAATGTGGAGGATAGTCATATTATTTTCTGTGAAGATGCCTCTAATATTGTTTCACATCCTAATAAGTCCAAGAAAGCTAGTGTTCCTATGCTATCTGTTAGAATTGGTGATCATTGTTATTATGGTTTATGTGATATTGGTGCAAGTATTAGTGCTATTCCTTATGAGCTTTACACGAAGGTTATGCACGAAATTGGTTCTTGTGAACTTGAAGATATTGATGTGGTTATTCGGCTGGCTAATAGAGAAACTATCTCTCCAATTGGTATTGTTCGAGATGTGGAAGTTCTATGTGGTAAGATTAAATATCCTGCTGACTTTTTGGTACTTGGTTCTGCTGCTAGTAAATATTGTCCTATCAATTTTGGTAGACCTTTTCTAAATACTTGTGGAGCTATTATAGATTGCAAGAAAGAGAAAATTTTGACTAAATTTGCTGGTGAATCTTATGAGTTTAACTTCTCTAAATTTACCAAAACTCCTTATAAAATTGATTCCCCTAATAGTGATTTTAAAGTTGAACAAGTGTGCATCTATTGCTCTTGCTCCTAGTAATCCTTTGCAGCAACATTTGGAGAATAGTGAGAGTGAAGTTTTTAGGGAAGAAAGAGATGAGCTTGATGAAATTTTCCTTCGTCAACCTATTCTTAAGCATGATTTACCGGTGGAAGATCTGGGTACAACACCGCCACCAAAGGAAGATCCTATCTTTGATTTAAAACCATTGCCTGATAATCTTAAATATGCTCATATTGATGATAAGAAAATATATCCTGTTATTATTAGTTCTAAGCTTTCAGAGTTTGAAGAAGAAAGGTTATTGGAAATACTGAAGAAACACCGAGGTGCTATTGGCTACACTCTTGATGACTTGAAGGGGATTTCTCCTGCCAACACGCCATTAATATGGAAGATGATGCGAAGCCTGTTGTTGAACCTCAGCGTCGTCTAATTCCTAAGATGAAGAATGTGGTAAGAAATGAGGTATTAAGACTCCTTGAAGCTGGTATTATATATCCTATTGCCGATAGTAGATGGGTTAGTCCTGTGCATTGTGTTCCTAAGAAAGGAGGAATGACTGTTGTGCCTAATGATAATGATGAGCTCATACCTCAAAGAGTAGTTGTAGGGTATAGAATGTGCATTGATTATCGAAAAGTTAATAAGGTTACTAAGAAAGATCATTACCCTTTGCCTTTTATTGATCAAATGTTAGAAAGGTTATCTAAAAGTACTCATTTTTGCTTTCTTGATGGTTATTCTGGGTTTTCACAAATTGCTGTTAAAACTAAAGATCAAGAGAAAACCACTTTCACTTGTCCCTACGGAACTTATGCTTATAGGCGTATGCCTTTTGGTTTATGTAATGCTCCTGCTACTTTTCAAAGATGCATGCATGTCTGCTATTTTTCATGGCTTTTGTGAGAGTATTGTAGAGGTATTCATGGACGATTTTTCCGTCTATGGAAATTCTTTTGATAATTGCTTGCGGAACCTTGATAAAGTTTTCAGAGATGTGAAGAAACTAACCTTGTTCTTAATTGGGAGAAATGCCACTTTATGGTTAATGAAGGAATTGTATTGGGACATAAAATTTCCGAGAGAGGTATTGAAGTTGATAGAGCTAAAGTTGAAGCCATTGAGAAGATGCCCTATCCTAGGGATGTTAAAGGTATTCGTAGTGTTCTTGGTCATGCTTGGGTTTTATAGGAGGTTTATTAAAGACTTCTCCAAAATTTCAAAGCCTCTTACTAATCTTCTTCAAAAAGATGTACCTTTTGTTTTTGATGATGATTGTAAGGAAGCTTTTGAAACTCTAAAGAAAGCCTTAACAACTGCCCCTATAGTTGAACCTCCTGATTGGAACTTACCATTTGAAATTATGTGTGATGCTAGTGATTTTGTTGTAGGCGCTGTTCTTGGACAGCGAGTAGATAAAAAACTGAATGTTATTCATTATGCTAGTAAAACTCTTGATGCTGCTCAAAGAAATTATGCTACAACTGAAAAATAATTATTAGCTGTAGTCTTTGCTTGTGATAAGTTTAGATCCTATATTGTTGATTCAAAAGTTACAATTCATACTGATCATGCTTGCAATTAGATATCTTATGACAAAGAAAGATGCTAAACCGAGGCTTATTAGATGGGTACTTCTTTTGCAAGAATTTGATTTACATATTGTAGATAGGAAAGGTGCTTGATAATCCTGTTGTCTGATAATTTGTCTAGATTGGAAAATATTGCTTATGATCCTGTTCCTGTTAATGATAGTTTTCCAAATGAACAATTGGCTGTAATAAAGGTGAGCTCGCGAGATAGTCCTTGGTATGCTGATTATGCTAACTTTATTGTTTCCAAGTACTTGCCTCCAACCTTTTCAGCTCAGCAAAGGAGGAAATTCTTTTATGACTTGAGGCATTATTTTTGGGATGACCCACACTTATATAAAGGAGTGGATGGTATTCTGCGAAGGTGTGTTCCCGAATATGAACAACAAGAGATATTGAGTAAATGTCATGGTAGTGCTTATGGAGGACATCACGCTGGAGATAGAACCGCGCAAAAGGTTCTACAATCAGGTTTTTATTGGCCAACTCTCTTCAAAGATGCAAGGAAGTTTATTTTATCTTGTGATGAATGTCAAAGGGTTGGTAATATCTCCAGACGCAATAAAATGCCTATGAATTATACTCTTGTTATTGAACCGTTTGATTGTTGGGGATTTGACTTCATGGGACCTTTTCCCTCTTCAAAGGTAACACTCATATACTTGTTGCTTGTTGATTATGTTACTAAATGGGTGGAAGCCATACCTACAAAAAGTGCTTGATGGTGAGACCTCTTTAAGAATGCTTTTAGACATTATTTTTCCTAGATTTGGAGTTCCTATATATATTATGACAGATGGAGGTTCTCATTTTATTCATGGTGGTTTTAGAAAAACTCTTGCTAAATATGGTATTAATCATAGAATTGCTTCCGCTTATCATCCTCAAACTAGTGGGCAAGTAGAACTATCAAATAGAGAAATTAAATCTATCTTGCAAAAAGACTGTTAATAAAACTAGAAAGAATTGGGCTAGTAAATTGAAGGAAGCACTATGGGCCTATATAACTGCTTATAAAAACCCCAGGGGAATGTCACCTTATAAAATGGTTTATGGAAAAGCTTGTCATTTACCTTTATAACTAGAGCACAAAGCTTATTGGGCTGTTAGAGAACTAAATAAAGATCCTAAACTAGCCGGTAATAAGAGGTTGCTTGCAATTAAGTTCTCTAGATGAATGGAGAAGTGAAGCTTATGAAAATGCTAAACTCTTTAAAGAGAAAGTTAAGAAATGGCATGATAGAGATTATCAAAAGAGAGTTTAATATTGGGGATAAAGTCCTATTGTATCGGTCTCGTCTCGGATTCTTTGCGGGAAATTACTCTCGAAATGGGAAGGACCATATGTTGTTGAGGAGGTGTATCGTTCGGGAGCAATTAAAATTAGTTCTCTCCAAGGCAATGCCACGCAAGTGGTGAATGGACAAAGACTCAAGCATTATATCTCGGGTAATTCTTATAATGTAGATGTTGATGTTATTCGAGTGGAAACACCGGAGGCTTTCATCAAAGGTCAAATTGACGATCCGCTGAACTCGACTTTGAATAGGTAACGATACGAGGTAATAAAAAGTTCGCGATTTACTTTCCGAACAATGTTTTTGCTGTTTTTGGAAAATATGAAAAATTACGAGATCGAAACGGAGTGGAGGAGACGCACGAGGGCGTGCCCCCATAGGCCGGCGCGGCCAGGCCTTGGCCCGCGCCGCCCTATGAGCTGGCCGCCTTGTCGCCCCTTTCCGACTTCGGTTCGACTTGGTACTTTCCTTATGACATAAAAATTCCTGCTATATAATCCCCCGGACCCCTGGAGGTCCATATATCGTTTTCTCGACGCGTTTTGTTTTGAGTTGTTTCTGCCAGGATTTGCTTCGGATCTAGAGGTATCATGTCTTCGTCAGAAACTCCGAAGGACAGCTCCTGCAAGGACGTTGACAACTTGTACATGAACGAGCTGAGGATGCATCCCAAGGAGTTGCTTGCTCGTTGATGGGAGCGCTGCAGATCAAAGATGTCCGGGGTCCTAAAGGAGAAGGAAGCTTGGAACACGGGATGGGGAAGCTAGAACAAGAGGTCTTCAACTACAAAAAGATGGCTGAGCGTGAGGTGGATATCTTCCACAAGATTGTGTCCGAACTCATTGCTCTGAACACGAGAAGGAAGCTGCAAAGCTATGGGGCGACATCCTCTCACTTCACGACACCACCAACAAACTCCAAGCTCAACTCTATGACGTTCGGAATCGGAACTGTGAGTATGAAAACAGGTTTAAACACATAAGCCATGCTTGCTAGTTTCGGGATTCCCGAGACCAAGATGTCGTTTGTTGATGGAGAGCCTCTTCCTTGGAAGTACGATGATGGGAATTCATCACCACCATCGCCAAAGGAGTAATTCATCATCGGTCTTGGCATCCCCTTGGTTTGTTCCAAGCTTGGGGGAGTGCCGCGGTATCACATCATCACTACCTTTTACTTTTTACTATCAAGCAGTGTCATATCATGAGTAGGGAAGTTATCATATAAGATGGGTTGCAGTGTGGAAGTATCTTTCCTTTAGTTGGTTGTCTATGTATCCCTTGGTGTGAGTTATCATTATGAAATATTAATGAGAAGTCTTATCATTTACATATTGCACACCTTATTTTAGTTTGCAATCTCTATTATATGATTGATCTTGATTTTAGTATTGGTACCACTTTGGGAGCATTGAGTAAATCTATTTGGTTTTGGTAAACTTAGCATTGGTCAATAGCAACAACACCTTGAGGTTTAAGTAGAAAAGAGAAATATATATAGTTGTTCCATTGTCTTCCTTTCTTGTTAGCTCATAGCTTATCATTCTGAAGTTAAAATTGTTCGTGCTTACAAGAAAGATGCATGATTGTTTCTATCACATGTATATTCGTTTGTTTCCCTCAACTTTTGTGCCTGCTAATTAACCTTGCTAGCCAAAGACCTGTCTTGAGAGGGAATGCTTCTCGTGCATCCAAACCTCAACCCAAACCTATGCCATTTGTGTCCACCATATCTACCTACTACATGGTATTTCCCTGCCATTCCAAGTAAATACTTCATGTGCTACCTTTAAACAATTCAAAATTTATTACTTCTTATTTGTGTCAATGTTTTATAGCTCATGAGGAAGTATGTGGTGTTTTATCTTTCGGTCTTGTTAGGCAGCTTCCACTAATGGACTAGTGGCTTCATCCACTTATCCTTTAATTTTGCAAAAAGAGCTGGCAACGGGGTTCCCGACCCCAATTAATCAACTTTCATTAATAATTCTCTTCACATGTTTTGCTCTGATTCATCAGTAAGCAACTTAATTTTGCAATAGACACTCCTCCATGGTATGAGATCGTTGGAAGGCACTCGAGGATTCGGTTAGCCATGGCTTGTGTAAGCAAAGGTTAGGGGGAGTGTCATCCTTAAATAAACTAAAGTACATGTGTAAACAAAAGAGAAGAGGGATGATCTACCTTGCTGGCAGAGATAACGTCCTTCATGGGAGCCGCTCTTAGGAGGTCTGTTTGGCAAGGGGTTAGAGTACCCGCTACCGGTCGTTGACAACAACAAACACCTCTCAAAATATTACTTTTATTCCCTTTATATGATTTCAAAACTGAAAAAGCTCTAGCACATGATTTAATCCCTGCTTCCCTCTGCGAAGGGCACTGTCTTTTACTTTATGTTGAGTCGGTAAACCTATTTCCCTCCATCTCAAGCAAGCATTTGAGTTGTTGTGATCAAACCATTATATTGTGATTTGCTTCATCATGTCTTTTACTCTTCCTTGTTTAGTACAAGTTTTATCTGAATGAATATAGCTTTGAAAGTTATCAATGATCACTATGATTGAGTATGCAAGTTTACCATAAGCTTTAATATGAAAGCGCTGCTCAATAGATAAGTATAATCTGTTAACTGTTCTCTGACCAAGAACAAAGTTTGCCATCGCCAACTATGATTTCTTATGCACCTTTATTTGTGATTACCTTATACTTGTTTCAAGTTGAGTTATATGAGGAAGTTGTTTACTAGAATGTCTTGTGTGAATGAATATGATGCTTCTTGTCCGTATTTGATTTATCGACTCTTCACTCCATAAACATGTGGTCCTGTTTACCGAGTTCGGTTTCGCTTGGGGACAAGCAAAGTCTAAGCTTGGGGGAGTTGATACGTCCAATTTGCATCACTATTTTATATCATAATTTGCTTGTTATTCATTGATATATTTCATATTTGGAGATAATACTTATGTTATTTCATCTATTTTGCATGTTTCATGATTATTGGAGGATCGCGCACGGAGCCGGGATTACCGCTGGAAAAAGCACCGTCAGAATGCAATATTTCGGAAGATCAACAGTTGACAGAAATTATATGAAAATCCTATTTTTCCAGATGACAAAGGGAGCCAGAAGGGGGAGCCGAGGGGACCCGAGGTGGGCCCACCTCATAGGCCGGCGCGGCCCAAGGCCTGGCCGCGCCGCCCTGTGAGGAGGGGGCCCACAACCCCCTCTCGCCTCCTTTTCTTCGCGTACGCCTTCGTCCCGAAAACCTAAGCTCCAGGGGTACATCGCGAAGAGCCACAGCCGCCTCTGCGGGGCGGAGAACACCAGAGAGAAAAGAGCTCTCCGGCAGGCTGAGATCCGCCGGGGAAATTCCCTCCCGGAGGGGAAATCGACGCCATCGTCACCGTCATCGAGTTGGACATCATCTCCATCACCATCATCATCATCTTCATCATCATCACCGCCATCTCCACCGCTGCACGCCGTCACCGCTGTAACAATTTGGGTTTGATCTTGATTGTTTGATAGGGGAAACTCTCCCGGTGTTGATTTCTACTTGTTATTGATGCTATTGAGTGAAACCGTTGAACCAAGGTTTATGTTCAGATTTTTATTCATCATCATATCACCTCCGATCATGTTCCATATGATGTCTCGTGAGTAGTTCGTTTAGTTCTTGAGGACATGGGTGAAGTCTAAATGTTAGTAGTGAAGTATGGTTGAGTAATATTCAATGTTATGATATTTAAGTTGTGGTGTTATTCTTCTAGTGGTGTCGTGTGAACGTCGACTACACGACACTTCACCTTTATGGGCCTAGGGGAATGCATCTTGTACTCGTTTGCCAATTGCGGGGTTGCCGGAGTGACGAAACATGAGCCCCGTTGGTATATCGATGCGGGAGGGATAGCGAGGATCTCGAGTTTAAGGTCGTGGTTAGATTTATCTTAATTACTTTCTTGTAGTTGTGGATGCTTGCAAGGGGTATAATCACAAGTATGTATTAGTCCTAGGAAGGGCGGTACATTAGCATAGGTTCACCCACACAACACTTATCAAAACAATGAAGATTAATTAGCCGTATGTAGCGAAAGCACTAGACTAAAATCCCGTGTGTCCTCAAGAACGTTTGGTTATTATAAGTAAACAAACCGGCTTGTCCTTTGTGCTAAAAAGGATTGGGCCACTCGCTGCAATTATTACTCTCGCACTTTACTTACTCGTACTTTATTCATCTGTTACATCAAAACCCCACGAATACTTGTCCGTGAGCATTTACGGTGAATCCTTCATCGAAACTGCTTGTCAACACCTTCTGCTCCTCGTTGGGATCGACATTCTTACTTATCGAAGATACTACGATACACCCCCTATACTTGTGGGTCATCAACGTCATCTCCATGGGCTCGTCCAGATACGCATATGCATCCAAACAGGAGGGCGGGTGAGGAACAAAATCTTTCGATCTGTTTACCTCTGTCCATGATGTTGCTTGCTACCGACGAAGTCGACGATCTTGAACATGCCATCGAGATCAGTTCCTTGTCGCCTCTAGATCCCACAGACGGCGCCAATTGACAAGGGATTAACTTGTCAATGCCTACGAGTTGTAGACTAGGGTTTCGTTGGATGTAGAGGGCAAGTAGATCTCGAAGGTTTCAGCCGAAAAGTACTCGACGATGTAAAAGCTAGGGTTTGTGAGACAATGATTCGATGCTTTATTTGTCCCTCGACTCCCCCTTATATAGGAAGTGGAGCCGAGGGATTCGTGATGTACAAGTTACAGAGTCCGGGAAGGTTTCTAACTCCTTCCGTAATATTACAAGTGTTCTCTCCTAATACAACTCTAGCTTTCCTTAACTAGCAAGTTGGGCTTCCGAATTCTCCTTATCCTTCGGGTCGTGGGCCTTCAATAAACCCCGGGTACCATCTTTGGCAGGCCCATTGGGGATGCCTATGTCAATAGGGGGGCGCGGCCCCACCCCTGGCCGCGCCGCTATGTGGGGTGGGCCCCTCGGGACTCCTCCGAAGCCGCCCTTCCGCCTATATATTCTCCCAGATGCGAAAACCCTAAAACGATAAGTCATATTCCACGAAGAGTTCCGTAGCTGCCACCATCGTGAAGCCAAGTTCGGGGGACAGAAGTCTCTGTTCCGGCACGCCGCCGGGACGGGGAAGTGCCCCCGGAATCCATCTCCATCGCCATCTTCATCGCCGTTGCTGTCTCCCATGATGAGGAGGGAGTAGTTCTCCCCCGAGGCTGAGGGCTCTACCGGTATCTATGTGGTTCATCTCTCTCTCCCATGGTGTGATCTTTATGTGATCATGAGCTTTGTAATCTAGTTGATTATGTAGATGTTACTCTTGTCTATTATGCACTCTAGAGGTTACTTTAATATGAACTCCGGAGTCACTCTCCACGGTGTGATGGTGACAGTGTGCACATCGTGTGTGATTCCTTTATGACATCGTGGAGCTTGTTTACTCTGGTTTGAGGTGTGATTTTGCAGCCCTACACAATGAATGGTGTTTGTTATCCAACAAGAGAGTGTTTGAGAGTAGCATTTATTTATTCAATTATGTGATCATTGTTGAGAGTGTCCACTAGTGACAATATGATCCTGAGGCCTTGTTTCTAAGCATTGAAACACCGTTTCCAACTAATCCTGCTACATGTTCGCTTGCTGCCATTTTTTTATTTCAGATTGCAATTACTACTTATAATCATCCATATTACTTGTATTTCACTATCTCTTCGCCGAACTAGAGCACCTATACATCTGACAAGTGTATTAGGTGTGTTGGGACACAAGAGACTTCTTGTATCTTAATTGCGGGGTTGCTTGAGAGGGATATCTTTGACCTCTACCTCCACGAGTTCGATAAACCTTGGGTGATTCACTTAAGGAAACTTGCTGCTCGTTCTACAAACCTCTGCTCTTGGAGGCCCAACACTGTCTACGAGGAATAGAAGCGTGCGTAGACATCAAGCTATTTTCACGGCGCCGTTGCCGGGGAGGTAAGGTAAAAGGTATTCACATCCTCCGACTACTAAGCTATTTCCTAGCACTGTTGCTGGTGTGTGAGTGCTCGAAGCTATTTCCTTTAGATTATGCAATTATATCTTTTTGTTTCTTGTTTTTATTTCACTAGTTAGGCTTAATAGAAAACAACAAAAATATTAGAGATATTTATAGTATTTATCTTGAGTTAGGACATGAGGTGTTTGAAGAGAAAATTTAAAAACCTATGGAACTTTATATGCATGCTAATGGCAATGTTATTAGTATGAATGCTTTGAACACCATTGTTGCTAATGCTATGGAAAATTCTAAGCTTGGGGAAGCTGGTTTCGATGAGCATGATATTTTTAGTCCCCCAAGCATGGAGGAGAAAATTTACTTTGATGATACTTTACCTCCTATATATGATGATTACAATAATGACTATCATATTTTCAGTCCACCTACTATTGAGGAGAAAATTAATTATGATTACAATATGCCTCCTATATATGACGATTATGGTGATGAGAATAATAATGATAGCTGTTTTATTGAATTTGCTCCCATTACAATTAATAGTAATGACTATGCTTATGTGGAGAGTAATAATTTTATGCATGTAGCTGATAATAAGAATGTTTCATGTGATAGTTATATTGTTGAGTTTGTTCATGATGCTACTGAAAATCCTTATGAGAGAGGACAATATGGTTGTAGGGATTTTCATGTTACTAAAACACCTCTCTTTTTGCTGAAAATCTTGAAGTTGCGCTTGTCTTGTCTTCCTATGCTTATTGCATTATGCTTACATGACTTGTTTATTTACAAGATTCCTTTTCATAGGAAGTGGGTTAGACTTAAAAGTGTTTCTTATTTGCTTTTGATGCTCTCTTTTGATTCAACTCTTATTTCTTTCGAGAGCATCATTAAAATTACTGAGCCCATCTTAATGGCTATAAAGAAAGCACTTCTTGGGAGATAACCCATGTTTTATTTTGCTACTGTTTTGTTGTGTCTTGGAAGTTGTTACTACTGTAGCAACCTCTCCTTATCATGTTTATTTCATTTTTGTGCCAAGTAAAGTCTTTGATAGAAAGTTGATACTAGATTTGGATTTCTGCGCATCAACAGATTTTTAGCTGTCACGAATTTGAGTTGTTCTCTCTGTAGAAAAATCTAAAAATCTTGAAAAATTTCATGAGTAATCCTCAGATATGTACGCAACTTTAATTCAACTGGAGCTTTTTCATCTGAGCATGTTAAGTGCCTCGAAAAAATCCGTCTTTACGGACTGTTCTGTTTTGACAGATTCTGCCTTTTATTTTGTATTGCCTCTTTTACTGTGTTTGAGTGGGTTTCTTTGCTCCATTAAATTTCAGTAACCTTGGGTAATGTCCAGAAGTGTTGGGAATGATTGTGTCCTTGCTGAACATGTGAATTTTTGATTATGCACTAACCCTCTAATGAGATTGCTTTGAGTTTGGTGTGAAGGAAGTTTTCAAGGATCAAGAGAGGAGGATGATATAATATGATCAAGAACAGTGAAAAGTCTAAGCTTGGGGATGCCCCCGTGGTTCGTCCCTGCATATTTCAAGAAGACTCAAGCATCTAAGCTTGGAGATGCCCAAGGCATCTCCTTCTTCATCAACAACTTATCAGGTCACCTCTAGTGAAACTATATTTTAATTCCGTCACATCTTATGTGCTTTACTTGGAGCGTCTATGTGCTTTTATTTTCGTTTTGTTATCTTAGTTCTCTGAATAAATTGGATCCTATATATCTTGTTTGGGGGAGAGACACGCTCCGCTTTTTCATTTGAATACTCCTATTCTTCACTTATATTTGTTGAGTATTCGGTTTCGACCTTGTGTAGCCTCTAGCTCTTGGTTTTCATGTATCTCTTGTTCAGAGCTATTAGTTATTTTATAGAAAGTACTCTCTTACTTCACTTATATTTGTTTTGAGAGTTTCTTGCTATCTGGGTTGGAAACAAAAAATGCTTCATGTGGTAGTTGGTATATTGTCTTGAATAATTTGATGCTTGGCAATTGTTTTGAGCTCTCAAAGTAGATCATGTTTAAGCTCTTGCATCATGTAGTTTAAACCTATTAGTGAAGAACTACCGTAGAGCTTGCTGAAATTTGGTTTGCATGATTGGTCTCTCTAAGGTCTAGATATTTTCTGGTAAAAGTGTTTGAGCAACAAGGAAGACAATGTAGAGTCTTATAATGCTTGCAGTATGTTCTTATCTAAGTTTTGCTGTACCGGTTTATACTTATGTTGCTTCAAACAACCTTGCTAGCCAAAGCCTTGTACTGAGAGGGAATGCTTATCATGCATCCAAAACCTTGAGCCAAAACCTATGCCATTTGTGTCCACCATAACTACCTACTATGTGGTATTTTTCTGCCATTCCAAGTAAATACTTCATGTGCTACCTTTAAACAATTCAAAACTTTATTACTCCTTATTTGTGTCAATGTTTTTGTGGCACCCCCGGGATCAGGGTTAGACAAATACCAGATCTTCGTCTGACATAAGCCTAACCTAGAGCTCGAGAGACTACAGTGAGAGAATCGGTAACACAACGATGACTCTACGACTCAAAAAGTAATACAAGCTCATAACTGAGCGAAGAACCAAAGTATTACAAGCAGAGGTCACTGACCTGACATACATCAATCAACGGAAGCGAAGTTATGCTATTAGACATAGCAAGATATCAAAAAGGCCTAAGAGGCCAGGAGCATAACGGCGACGTCCCAGCCCATAGATTCCAGGCTGCCACCTGGGAACCCCAAGCTACTCGTCGATGTCGACTAGAAACCACCATATTTTGGAGCGACTTCTTCTGAAACAAAAGCATGCAAAGCTGAGTACAGGGACTCAGCAAGACTTAGTACAACCTTTTAGCAAAGCTGGTATGCGGGCTTTCTGTGGAGCTTCTTTTGCGTAAAGCCAGTTTTCCTTTGTAAGACAAGAGAGAGGGAAGCTCGACTACTCGGAATCTTTAAAAGGGGATAAGAGAGCGACATCTCTATCTCTATTGATCATCATCTTGTATCCACCAATCTTCATCATCTCGAACCACTATCCTCGGATTACCCCTCAACACCCGAAGAAGGTGTCCGTAAACACACATTGTTTGCCGGGTTTTACGATCGAGTTAAAGTTATCTATGATCACGTAATCCATTCCCAAGTCGTCCGTAACCGTGGACACGGCTTTTCGAAAAGATTTAACCTGCAGGGGTGCACAACTTTACCCACACGTGCCAACCGACTCTTAATGCCAATATATTAGCTCTCTTCCTTGGAAAGCCGGCAGAGGGTGGTCGACCACGACCTTTACCTTGCTTGTCGCCGAGACCATGAGTCACGCGCTAAGGATTGTTCCGCCGTAACGGGTCAAGTCCCGAAGTCGGTCCTTAACGATGTGAGGCGAGGTGGGTTTCCCCGTGGACTCTAACCCCAGCCACCACGGCCACGCTTACCTACCTGTATGCTATGCACTTTTCACAAACGTTTTCGATGCATATGTCCAGATAACACGCAAACTATGTGACTCATAGAATCTACTAGGCAAGTTAGTGAGTCGAGAGGGTACCATAATAGGGCCTCGTGTGGTTGTACGCTCAGTCTTGGTTCAAGAGGCGAGAACTCGGTTCCTAGGGTCGGCGAAACGAAACAACCCACCACATCCCAATGTGGCCTCTCGTCCGAGCCTTTAATCATGTTTGACAACATCTCTATACTTACCACGTCAACCTTGTCATGCTAGATTCATTTCATTGTATGGCTCCGGATCCGAAGACCGAGAGTAGCGACGTAACAAACTAAGCATGGCTAAGCATAAAGAGATAAAGGCTCTAGCGACGCACACATGCCCAACCTAGTTATGCTAGGAGCAGTGGATCAGTTATTTGAGGCTACAAGGGTGGAACATGCAATAGATAGGATAATTCTACCTATCGATAAAAGACAGTTGAATCGTATGCAATATGTAGGAACCAGAGTAAAAGCATTTGTAAAACTTGTATGAACCAGGCTAGGGCTTGCCTTTGTCCCTGACAAACCAATATGGATCTTCGGAGATCCCATGCTTGACTTGTTCGTCGGTGGAAAGGAATTGATCATCAGTGTCGTCGATCTTCATCGTCTCGGACTCGTGCTATATCGATCGCGAAGAAGCAAATACCGGAAAGGGTAAAACAACAATCAACACATGGCATCGATGCAATGCGCATACAAGGATGATGATATGTCATATTAATGGAATTGAATAGACCCTAGATGCATCATCAGATTAAAGGGGTTCCGGCATCGGACCCCGACATATGAGAGGGTTAAATTAGGGTTTCACTACTTATGCAGTTTTAATTGTTGCAATGATGCATGATTTTGTTACCAAAATGTAGATCTCATTTTTCTGAGAATTTGCATATATTACACATATTTTTCTGATTTAAATTGAATTACTTATGAATTTTACAAGATTTAATCATTTAAAAACATTTACGGAAAATAGAAAAAGGATTAACTGCATCATGCTGACGTCATGCTGACGTCAGCGCGGCATTGAGCTCGCAGATGGAGCTTCAATCCGGCGATTCGGAGGGCGATAGCGTGCGCGCGCGGGGGCAAACCGGGCAGCTCGACGCGGCGGACCATTTGGTGGCGGCGCCGCTGCCAAATAGTGGCCGGAGTGTGGCCGGCGACGATGAGCGGCGACGGCCGGGGCAGCTGCCCGTCGCGGGCGGGGCTAGAGGAGGAGAGGGAGGAAGGCGAGGGGACCAGGAGAGAGGGGAGCTCACCCTGAGCGCCATGGGGTGCTCGCCGGCGCTTGGGGTGGCCGGAGACGGCATGAATCGGCGGCGGCGACCGGCAGTACCGTCGGGTAGGGTTAGGGTTAGCTCGAGGAAGGCTCGGGGAAGGGGGAAAACTGGGGTTCCTAGGGTTTGGAGGGGCGGCGGAGCAGGTTATGTAGTCGCCGGCGGGCGGCGGCGTCGATCTTGGCCGCCGGCGCCATCGGGTGGCGCGCGCGTGCCGGTGCACCCGCTTGGATCGGCGGGGACGATGACGTTTTTGCGAAAACCCCCCGGGGGTTTCCCGGGCTGAGTTGGCTATCGTTGGGCCGGCCTCGTGGGCTGTTTGCGTGGAGAGAAAGAGAGAGGAGAGTTGGGCTGCGGCCCAAGGGAGAGAGAGAGAGAGAGAGTTTTCTCCTTTATTTCAAAATTCCGTTTTCTATTTTGTTTCCAAATTCTTTTGCATTTTGGAACTGATTTGAAACTTCAAATTTTCTAAAACTTTCAACATAACCTGGCTTGTCAAACATTTTACAAAGCGCCATGTATGTTGACTTTGGAAATTTTGAAATACTTTGAACATTTGAATGCGAGAGAGAGGGAGATTCAAATTACCATTAGGGTTTTCAAAACATTTCCTTTTGTGCAATTTTCTTAGAAAATCATGATGTCGATGAAATGATGCACAATCAAAACCCTAATCTAGGTTTAGCAGAACAGGGGTGTTACAACTCTATCCCCTTACAAGAATCTCGTCCCCGAGATTCCTAAGGTAGGAAAAGAGAAGGTAACAAGGACTACACCGATCTTCAACGAGCTTGTTGATACCACGCCGATCTTCTTTGTTGAGGAAGTTCATCCATGACACCATGAACAAGTTGACCCACATCACGATGGAGAGCTCTTCATTTTACTTCTTCACTCTAAAGGAAAGAGGGAATAACTCTAGACGGTGGATCTTTACAAAGATCGAGTATCTCATGGTCAACTCATGGAAGGAGTGTTCAGAAACAACGTTTGAGCTGGCAAGTATGAAACACGTCAAGGTAACGGAGGAGACGAAAGAAGTTCCAAATTTTGGTAGACAATTTCTCCATGCTTGACAAGAACATAAAGGGACAAGGTAGCGAAGAGTTAAATTGCCTTTGATATCCTAACGAGGCACTCTTAGGACGGGTGACTCGTAGAATCACAAAGGGTTATGCAACCAGAGCAACTTTGGATTTAAGAATCATAGTCACTTTTTTGGGCAAAGATACATGAAACTATTGAAGTCTACTCAAAAGGCTAGGGACTAGATGACTGACGAATTCACACAATGTGTGAATTGATTGGAACTTCAGGTATAAGCCAAAGGAAGGGGAAAAACATCGTCGAAAGACGTAGCAAGGATCACCGGGGAGTGAAATTTCCCGAATGAAGTTGTTGTCACCGGAGAAATGATTTCGAGGGATTGACCGGGAGACATTTAGCAACTTTGTTTGTAATGTTCTCCTTGATGTTCTAGACACCAATATTAGGCTATTGACCAGCCTTCAATAGGTCATCAAGTGAAGGTCAGACTTCGGAATTGAACAGATGCTATGAGGGCAACTCCTAGAATAAGCCGCACAATATCCTCATGGAGAGTGGTTATTCTTGATGATTCAAGAGATTATGACATTAGGCCTTCCAACTAATTGTGTTAACCACGACATCAATCTTGTCGGATTTACAAAGAGACCTATGTCAAAAATCCTTGAGAAACACTAACCATCATTGCCGCTTGAGATTTAGCTTAGGTTAGGTGTGGAGATATTTCAGACTCAGAATGTACGAATAGAAATTGCAACAGCTACCACCAAGGTAAAGTTTCTAGATTCTCAAGATATAGACTATAATGTCAAGCTCCAAAAGATTGAGCCAGATTGCGTAATCCATATGGTTGCGACTGCCAAAGGCAATTGCGCGCATATGAACTTGCAATGTAACACCTTTGAGTCATTGTGGGGACATCAAAGAAGATAATGAAGTTCTTAAGCTTCTTCTCTTTCTTGAACAAACCAGTCAGTGGCTTAGTGTGCATAGAGAAACGTTTCAAGGAATAGAGGTAACAACCTTCCATCTCAAGAATACTTCGCACATGCCTGACCGACTTTGTGATGATTCCCGAGGATAACAAAGGGAACTCGACTCAGATCCACGGCGACATCTTTCAGCAAGTGCACGTGAACTAGAGAAGGTCACTTCCAACATCCAGAACACATACTTCATGATAACATGAATATGGTTCTCAAAAGTTTCCAACATTAGTGCCAACTGTTCAATATGAATCTCTTTAAACATGGAGGAAATAAGAATGCCATCGATGGGCTCAATAACAAACTTATTAAGACACTCCAAAAGGATGGACTCATATTTTGCATGAACGAGGCAGAAGTATTGGTCGGACCAAAGGACATGAAGGTATACTCGGACGAGACACCATGAGTATAAACATCATCAAGACAAGTCCTTGGAACCGAGTTTGATTTGACGATACCCCAGTGCTCAAATCAAATATGGGGAAGATAGCATATCCGCAAAGGAGATACTTTCGACTTCAACACAAACAACACTAGACATCCCTTTATGAAGGAACAAAGTTGGATAGAGCTTTTGTCTTTCAACTCTCCAAGTTGTTGTTTAAACTAACCAACTAGTCCAGGGTTATCCAGTACGGTTTCTTGGAGAATGAGTGATTCAGAGAACCAGCTTACTCATGAACTCGACAACACGGTCATGTAACAACATGGTGATACTCCTAGAAAGACATCCAGAATATCACGAACCACCGGTATATCACTGAATTCAAGAGGGAATCTTGCTTTACAAAGCAAATGATATGGTCTTGAGAGCTTTAGGATTAACCTAGCTCTTTGACCGAATATGTGCGCCTGAACAAAAGGACTTGGCAGCAGAATCAAACTTCGCTTAGTAATTGGGGAACCAATCATGCTAAGAATGACACGAACGCCCTTGGATTTCAAAGCAATAAGAATTGCTAAGAATCTCGGATTGCCACATCAACACACACACCCCAACATTCCCAAGCACGGACAGCTCGGAGGAAGGGTGAGTAAAGACGTGCAAGAGAATCACTTCATCAACAAGATCATGATATAAAGCACGACCTCATGATATAGAAGAGGGTGATACTCGAAGGTAGAACAGAACAGAAGCTAACGAGGCCTCTTAATCTGCGGATTACAATACTTTGACCAAGTCTTTGAAATGAACAAGGTACTGGAGTTTGTTTCTCCTGACATACTGAAGTGGAATGTCTTGACAAACCACAAGAGTAATATACACTGGAGAACACCAATGCACATTTACAACTTGGCTGCTAAATAGCAGACAAAGGTCGAAAAGTAACTAAAGAAGAAGAACACGATCAGGATCAGAATTCCTAAGGGGTAGATGCACAAGTTAACACTTTATGGAAACTCATGCTAAAAAGGGAGGTGTGGTGGAGTCACCGACATAGATATGAGACTCTTAGAGAGCACTCTTGTCGTGATCCCTTTGGTTTGATGAAAGAACCTCTGTGGTAGCTAGTTGAAGGGAAAGATCTTTATTGCCGCAGTTCAACACGACAATAATCCCAAGCTTGAAGGATAGCTTGATTTGAATTTAGCCATCCCGATGTAATGTTTGAACATTAACACCAGTGTTCAATGGCATGGATCTTGGGTTAAAGGCCAGCTTCATGTACTAAGATTCAAACACTTGAATCCAGCACAATCGGGGACCTTAGGTTCAAGTCGAAGGGTTAAAACCCGAGAATGAAGTAACTACTAGATGAGTGACACGGAGGACATTGCGAGGTAGCAATCACTGTGTAGCTTCCAGAAGACATGCATAGCTTCCGAAGTACCCAAGCAAATAAAAAGGAGGCATACAAGGTGAAAGGAAACCTCGATGCCTAGAATAGAATAATGTGGAACCCACAAAATAGAAAGATCATGATGGAAAGGAATCTCTCTGTTGAAACAAAACAAAGAGGAAGCAAAGAACACACACAAGACTTTAGAGAACTCTGCACTAGGTCAACTGGTTAGAAACGTCATGCCCTTGAGGCACCTAAGTTTGAAAGACTAGAAGAGATAGAAAAACTTTCAAATCAACACAAGGTAAGACACCTTAGAATTAGAGCGATACCAGATAAGGAGTAAAAAGAAGCCTAATCAGATTTTTGCAAATACTTTTATCTTTCAAATAGTTTTCACAAACACTAGACTCAACATCGACCAGTAGAAAGGGTTTTCCTACAGGCAGTCCTGCTCTGATACCAAAACCTGTGGCACCCCCGGGATCAGGGTTAGACAAATACCAGATATTCGTCTGACATAAGCCTAACCTCGAGCTCGAGAGACTACAATGAGAGAATCGGTAACACAACAGTGACTCTACGACTCAAAAAGTAATACAAGCTCATAACCGAGCGAAGAACCAAAGTATTACAAGCGAGAGGTCACCGACCCGACATACATCAATCAACGGAAGCGAAGTTATGCTATTAGACATAGCAAGATATCAAAAAGGCCTAAGAGGCCAGGAGCATAACGGCGACGTCCCGGCCCATAGATTCCAGGCTGCCACCCGGGAACCCCAAGCTACTCGTCGATGTCGACTAGAAACCACCATATTTTGGAGCGACTTCTTCCGAAACAAAAGCATGCAAAGCTGAGTACGAGGACTCAGCAAGACTTAGTACAACCTTTTAGCAAAGCTGGTATGCGGGCTTTACGTGGAGCTTCTTTGCGTAAAGCCGCTTTTCCTTTGTAAGACAAGAGAGAGGAGAAGCTCGACTACTCAGAATCTTTAAAAGGGGATAAGAGAGCGACATCTCTATCTCTATTGATCATCATCTTGTATCCACCAATCTTCATCATCTCGAACCACTATCCTCGGATTACCCCCTCAACACCCGAAGAAGGTGTCCGTAAACACACATTGTTTGCCAGGTTTTACGATCAGGTTAAAGTTATCTATGATCACAGAATCCATTCCCAAGTCGTCCGTAACCGTGGACACGGCTTTTCGAAAAGATTTAACCCTGCAGGGGTGCACAACTTTACCCACACGTGCCAACCGACTCTTAATGCCAATATATTAGCTCTCTTCCTTGGAAAGCCGGCAGAGGGTGGTCGACCACGACCTTTACCTTGCTCGTCGCCGAGACCATGAGTCACGCGCTAAGGATTGTTCCGTCGTAACGGGTCAAGTCCCGAAGTCGGTCCTTAACGATGTGAGGCGAGGTGGGTTTCCCCGTGGACTCTAACCCCAGCCACCACGGCCACGCTTACCTACCTGTATGCTATGCACTTTTCACAAACGTTTTCGATGCATATGTCCAGATAACACGCAAACTATGTGACTCATAGAATCTACTAGGCAAGTTAGTGAGTCGAGAGGGTACCATAATAGGGCCTCGTGTGGTTGTACGCTCAGTCTTGGTTCAAGAGGCGAGAACTCCGGCTCCTAGGGTCGGCGAAAACGAAACAACCCACCACATCCCAATGTGGCCTCTCGTCCGAGCCTTTAATCATGTTTGACAACATCTCTATACTTACCACGTCAACTTCGTCATGCTAGATTCATTTCATTGTATGGCTCCAGTCCGAAGACCGGAGTAGCAGCAGTAACAAACTAAGCATGGCTAAGCATAAAGAGATAAAGGCTCTAGCGACGCACACATGCCCAACCTAGTTATGCTAGGAGCAAGTGGATCGGTTATTTGAGGCTACAAGGGTGGAACATGCAATAGATAGGATAACTCTACCTATCGATAAAAGACAGTTGAATCGTATGCAATATGTAGGAACCAGAGTAAAAGCATTTGTAAAACTTGTATGAACCAGGCTAGGGCTTGCCTTTGTCCCTGACAAACCAATATGGATCTTCGGAGATCCCATGCTTGACTTGTTCGTCGGTGGAAAGGAATTGATCATCAGTGTCGTCGATCTTCATCGTCTCGGACTCGTGCTATATCGATCGCGAAGAAGCAAATACCGGAAAGGGTAAAACAACAATCAACACATGGCATCGATGCAATGCGCATACAAGGATGATGATATGTCATATTAATGGAATTGAATAGACCCTAGATGCATCATCGGATTAAAGGGGTTCCGGCATCGGACCCCGACATATGAGAGGGTTAAATTAGGGTTTCACTACTTATGCAGTTTTAATTGTTGCAATGATGCATGATTTTGTTACCAAAATGTAGATCTCATTTTTCTGAGAATTTGCATATATTACACATATTTTTCTGATTTAAATTGAATTACTTATGAATTTTACAAGATTTAATCATTTAAAAACATTTCTGGAAAATAGAAAAAGGATTAACTGCATCATGCTGACGTCATGCTGACGTCAGCGCGGCATTGAGCTCGCAGATGGAGCTTCAATCCGGCGATTCGGAGGGCGATAGCGTGCGCGCGCGGGGGCAAACCGGGCAGCTCGACGCGGCGGACCATTTGGTGGCGGCGCCGCTGCCAAATGGTGGCCAGAGCGTGGCCGGCGACGATGAGCGGTGACGGCCGGGGCAGCTGCCCGTCGCGGGCGGGGCTAGAGGAGGAGAGGGAGGAAGCAGAGGGGGCCAGGAGAGAGGGGAGCTCACCCTGAGCGCCATGGGGTGCTCGCCGGCGCTTGGGGTGGCCGGAGACGGCATGAATCGGCGGCGGCGACCGGCAGTACCGTCGGGTAGGGTTAGGGTTAGCTCGAGGAAGGCTCGGGGAAGGGGGAAAACTGGGGTTCCTAGGGTTTGGAGGGGCGGCGGAGCAGGTTATGTAGTCGCCGGCGGGCGGCGGCGTCGATCTTGGCCGCCGGCGCCATCGGGTGGCCGCGCGCGTGCCAGGCACCTGCTTGGATCGGCGGGGACGATGACGTTTTTGCGAAAACCCCCCTGGGGGTTTCCCTGGGCTGAGTTGGCTACTCGTTGGGCCGGCCTCGTGGGCTGTTTGCGTGGAGAGAAAGAGAGAGGAGAGTTGGGCTGCGGCCCAAGGGAGAGAGAGAGAGGGTTTTCTCCTTTATTTCAAAATTCTGTTTTCTATTTTGTTTCCAAATTCTTTTGCATTTTGGAACTGATTTGAAACTTCAAATTTTCTAAAACTTTCAACATAACCTGGCTTGTCAAACATTTTACAAAGCGCCATGTATGTTGACTTTGGAAATTTTGAAATACTTTGAACATTTGAATGCAGAGAGAGGGAGATTCAAATTACCATTAGGGTTTTCAAAACATTTCCTTTTGTGCAATTTTCTTAGAAAATCATGATGCTGATGAAATGATGCACAATCAAAACCCTAATCTAGGTTTAGCAGAACAGGGGTGTTACAGTTTTATAGCTCATGAGGAAGTATGTCGTGTTTTATCTTTCAATCTTGTTGGGCAGACTTTCACCAATGGACTAGTGGCACATCTGCTTATCCAATAATTTTGCAAAAAGAGCTGGGAACGGGGTTCCCAGCCCCAATTAATTAACTTTCATTAATAATTCTCTTCACATGTTTTGCTCTGATTTATCAGTAAGCAACTTAATTTTGCAATAGACACTCCTCCATGGTATGTGAAATGTTGGAAGGCACCCGAGGATTCGGTTAGCCATGGTTTGTGAAAGCAAAAGGTTGGGAGGAGTGTCATCCATAAATAAAACTAAAGTACATATGTAAACAAAAGAGAAGAAGGATGATCTACCTTGCTGGTAGAGATAACGTCCTTCATGGGAGCCGCTCTTTGAAAGTATGTTTGACAAGGGGGTTAGAGTGCCCACTACCATTCGTTGACAACAACAAACACCTCTCAAAACTTTACTTTTATGCTCTCTATATGATTTCAAAACTTGAAAAGCTCTAGCACATGATTTAATCCCTGCTTCCCTCTGCGAAGGGAATTTCTTTTACTTTATGTTGAGTCAGTTTACCTACTTCTTTCTATCTTAGAAGAAAACACGTGTGTCAACTGTGTGCATTGATTCTTACATGCTTGCTTATTGCACTCATCATATTACTTTGTGTTGACAAATTATCCATGAGATATACATGTTGAAAGTTGAAAGCAATTGCTGAAGCTTAAATCTTCCTTTGTGTTGCTTCAAAACCTTCTATTAAGAATCTATTGCTTTATGAGTTAACTCTTATGCAAGACTTTTTGATGCTTGTCTTGAAAGTACTATTCATGAAAAGTTTTTGCTATATGATTCAGTTGTTTAGTCATTACCTATTTGTTAGCAAACTATAGACCATTGCTTTGAGTCACTTCGTTCATCTCATATGCTTTACAATAGTATTGATCAAGATCATGTTGGTAGCATGTCACTTCAGAAATTATTCTTTTCATCGTTTACCTACTCGAGGGCGAGTAGGAACTAAGCTTGGGGATGCTTGTGTTATCACCAGATTTTGGCTAAATCAGGAGATGGGCCGTAGGTGAGATGGGCTTGGAGGTTAAACGCGTGGAGGATCTCTGAAGCGGCCTGACACGAAGAAGTTGGGCTAAATTGCCCATGTATCTGTATTATAGTAGATCGCATCTTAATTTAGAAGTTAGAGTTTTACCCGTGCACGGTTAGGTGCACGCTTGAATTAGAAAGTCCCCTGGACTATAAATATGTATCTAGGGTTTATGAAATAAACAACAACCAACGTTCAACACAATCAATCTCGGCGCATCGCCAACTCCTTCGTCTCGAGGGTTTCTCCTGGTAAGCACCATGCTGCCTAGATCGCATCTTGCGATCTAGGCAGCCAAGCTTATTACGTTGTTCATGCGTTGCTCGTGCTTGAAGCCTTTTTGATGGCGAGCAACGTAGTTATCTTAGATGTGTTAGGGTTAGCATTGTTCTTCGTATCATATGTCGTCGTAGTGCAACCCTTATACCTCTAGCCGCCCTTACACCTATCTTAGGTGTAGGGGCGGCACCCCGCTTGATCATTATTTAGTAGATCCGATCCATTACGGTTGCTCCTTGTTCTTCAAGGATTAGTTTAATATCCGCAATAGTTAGGCCTTACAAAGGGTTGGAGGATCCAGCGGCGTGTAGGGTGTAGTTTGCTAGCCCTAGACAGGATGTTCCGGGGATAAACCTCGTGTTGGTTTTTAGGCCTGGTCTAGGATCGGCTTACGATCACCGTACGCGAGCGCGAGGCCCAATCGTGAGTAGGATGATCCGATTATGCGGTGAAAACCCTAAATCGTCGTAGATCGCTTTAGCTTTATCTTGATCAAGCAGGACCACCATATATTCGTACACCTCGTGCGAATCATGGGTGGATCGGCTCTCCGAGCCGATTCACGAGACAACCTCGAGAGCCGATCGAGGCTCGTATTTAACGTTTACGTGTATGCCATGCAGGAAACTAAGCGAGGCATCATCCAACACCTTCCCGACCGGGTATAGGTCGGGTGGCACGCCCTTGCGACGAGCATCGGACGTGTGACCGGAAGGCTTTGCGGGCCGTCGCTCCGAGGGACCGGGGCCAGCCGCAGCCCTAGTTGTTCCCGGCTCCACGGTGTTGCCGGTCGCTGCCCGCCGGTGGGTTTCCGACCGCAACACATTCGCGGCACGCCCGGTGGGACAATCTTCGACATCCACCGCATCGCCATCTACATCCGAGATGGCGGAAAGCACTCCGGTCACGTACGAGGATCCGACCGACGAGCTCAAGAAGAAGCATGACGAGATCAAGGCGAGTCCTCGAAGCCGACCTCATCGGCTCTTTCCACAGAACCCGCTCCCATGGCGTCAGGTGGAAGGGGTTCTCACCTGAAGGCGCGCTCGATGGAGTGGACCTGTCCGCCCGTCAGAAGAACGCACCAGGTCGCTGCGTCAGGAGATCAACTTCATGGTGGCTCATTCGCTGCACCGCCACTCGAGAGCCTGGTGAACACTTTGGAGCGTGTTGCTCTGCGCGTGATCCAGGAAATCATGAGCCATCAGTATTCTCCGTCGGGACCGGCTCTGGGGACTTACAAAGGGGAGATGCCACTCCACTCCCGTCCACCGCTGCCGTTCGCGTTGGCAGCACCAGAAGTGCCGAATTCATCGGCATACGTCGTCTACAAGATTGGTGGTGACCCTAGTGACTACCAATTCCTACCTGAGGCGCCCAAGGAGATCCCGCACGGATACACGTGCGCATACGTACCGGATCGCGAGCACTGGGCACTCTCGAGCCAGGCCGCAACGGCGGGGGCCTCCGGAACGAGCGGGAGGAACGTCGGGAGCGGATCTTGAGAAGCAAACGTGGTTAGCTAAGTACGCCACTCCGACAAACCTCCGGAGCTCAGCTCCTGCGGTTGGCTCGAAGCTGGAAAAACAAGCATGGCTGGCTAAGTATGCCACCCCGGCGAATCTTCGGGGTTCGACACCTTCAGCCATCACCGCGGATCAGATTTGTACAATTCGAAAGATCGGTTCGGCATGATGCCGAAAAGGAAGACATTCGGCTATACCAAGCCGTACCCCAACGAGTACGAATTGATCCCGCTACCACCCAAATATCGGCTCCCGGACTTCACAAAGTTTAGTGGATCGGATGGTTCCAGTTCCATCGAGCATGTGAGCCGATATTTGGCACAGTCGGGCACGATCTCGGCATCGGACGAGCTGCGTGTGAGGTTCTTCGCACAGTCCCTCACAGGATCGGCTTTCGGGTGGTACACATCGCTACCACCGAACTCAATCCGGACTTGGAAGAAGTTGGAAGAGCAGTTCCATGAGCAGTATCACTCAGAGGCTTCCGAGGCTGGCATTGCCGATCTAGCACAAGTACGATAGAAGCGCGGGGAACGAGTGTCGGAATACATCCGGCGCTTCAGGACCATTAGGAACCGATGCTATTCGGTTCACGTAAGTGAAAAAGAAGCGATCGAGTTGGCGGTGGTGGGTCTCTCATCATCGATCAAGGACGTGGCCTCCCAAGCGGACTACCCTTCATTGGCGCACATGGTGCGAAGGCGTCGGCATATGAACAGCGCCACCCATATGTTTACCGGGACAAATTCAAGCGTGCGGTGGTCCTGGTTGAGGCGAACGAGGATGAAGGTCGCTGCGGGAGATCGAGAGGTAGCGAGTGGCTGAATGGACTCGGGCGGCGAGGCCCCGTGTCCTGCAAGTGGGTTAAGCCACAAGGCCCTCCAAAAGGGTTCGACTTCGACGTGACCAAAAGCGAGCAGATTTTCGATCTCTTACTCACGGAGAAGCATATAAAGGTACCCGAAGGCCACAAGATCCCTACGGTGCGGGAGCTGAACGGAAAGCCATACTGCAAGTGGCATAACACGTTCACCCACACCACTAACGACTGCAGGGTGTGGCGTCAGCAGATCCAAATGGCGATAGAAAAAGGGCGGTTAATTTTCAACCAGTACGCCATGAAGGTCGACACACACCCCTTCCCCGCCGTCAACATGGTGGAGTATACTTACCATGGAGGGTGCCAGCCAGATTTCTCGTGCAATATCAACATGGTGGGACCTGGGCACCACTCTGGCAAGGACGGAGATGAGGGCAGCTGCTCTCATAGCAAAGACACGGAGGAAGCCGCTCCACGCGATCGGCTCCGCCACGACGGCAAGCGCTACGTCACGGAGGGAGAAGTGAAGAACATACGATATCGGCGACCTCTCTGCGATCACCTCCTCAACAAGTATGTGAGTCGGTATGACCAACGCCGACGATACAACGACGATGATGAAAAGGATCGTCCGACTAGGGACGACGGGAGACGTCGTCGGCATGATCACGACGAGGAGCGATACGAGCGCCACGCCAAGGAAAAGTCGAGGGAGCAAGACGACGTGGATAGGCACCGGGACTGCCCCTTCTTCGGACACTGCTCGGGATTCGGGAATGAGCCGATTGCCTACAATCGGCAATTGCCCGAATGTAAACAGAAGAAGAAGGATGCGACTAACGTGTCTGTGTTCAAGCGTCTAGGGCCTCTCCCGCCTCGGAACAAGCATGCTGAGTCCGCTCGAGTGGAAGATCTCGAGGAACTAGAGGACGATGATGAAGAAGACAAGTATCATCGGCCAAGATGGTGCCCTCATGGGCTCAGCCGTTCCCAGAAGCGACGGGTTCAACGTCTGCGTGGGTTGGAGGAAGCTGAAAGGTTATACCTGCACACATTGAGGAAGGCACGGCCTGATCTGGCCGCCAAAATTCAGCGAACCCTGCACGAAGAAGGTCGGCCACAAAGGAAAGAGTGGCGCCCCAGACAAAAGAAAGCCGATGATGAAACATCGGCTGGCACAAACATGGTCTCCATCCTTCCAACGGAGTTTAGTGCTCCAGGATTGGACGACTGCGAGCGCATCGACGTGACAAAGGACAAGGTTAGGTTGGTTTCCACCGGCCTGACCGTGTAACAAAAACAGCGTCTATGGACAAACATGGCAATGCCGATCCAGGAGATCGGCCCCAAGAATTTATGGAGGAACATTACAAAACCTTCATCGAGCAATTCAACGTGGAGGCCGATTCCAGCAATCGGCCAAAATTATCCTCACTATCCTTTCTGCCTGGGTTCAACAGTTGATCCAACAAGGAATACCTAAAGAGCCGATACCATCAAATCCCTTGAAAGAATCGGCTCGGGGGGGCACCCAGGTGGATAAAACATGAGGATATGCAGTAGAAGCGTCTTTCAAATGCCCAGCAGCCCAAGATATCCTTTGATGATGGGTATTGAAGTATGGGGGCCGATACATAAATCGGCCGTAAAAATTCAAATTTTTTTAAGCACAGCCGATGCGCAGACATCGACTCAAGGATAGGCGCCGAGAGCTGATACAACTGTTATAAGCAGAGACTCAATGGACCAATGCCAATGCCAAGATCAGGTTAAGGATGGGTTGCATCAGATCCGTCGAAGGGAAGGACCCGATCTGACCTGCAAGGCGCGAGAAGTGGACTGAAGAAGCTCGGGGGGCAGCTCACCCTGAAGGTTCTTTGCTCAGGGGAGCCGATTTCGTTGAAATCGGCTGGCTCTGCATTATGACGTGAGGCCAATGGCGGCACATTTGGCTGATTCACTACCTTTCTCGCCTTGACTGAGGCTCGGGGGGCAGCTTGTTCTGAAAGACCCTTTGCTATAGGGAGCCGATTTTGTTGAAATCGGCTGGCTCTGCATCGTGACTTGGAAACCGATGGTGACACGTTTGGTTAGCCCACTGCTGTTCTCGCCTTGATGGGGGCTCGGCGGGCAACTGACTGCGTAGATATTCTGCTCTTGAGAAGCCGATTGAGATTTCATCGGATGGCCCTCCATCATAACCTTTTTCAAGGGGATTGGGCAGGTTTGAAGAGTATCACTGAATATCTGAATGTCCAGAGGTATCGGCTTCAGCATCAAGTCGTTTCAGCAGCGGTTCTGGGGCTCTCGTAAAAGCGTTGGTCTGCCTCGTTGTCCGCCAGAGCTCAAAGTCATCGGTCGGAAAAGGTGAAAGATAGATCGTGAAGGATTGATATGTTAACATCAGCTTTTGAGCATTGATCAAGTTCACGATCACTCCGACGTCAAAGGGATGAAGAATGGATCATGAGAGACCGATGCGTTGTCATCGGCTCATTAAGCATTGGCTAAGTGACGATCGGCGGGATCAGTATGAAGGAAAATCGGCTAAATTGGCATAAAGGAAATCGGCAAAATCAAATTGGGGAATTTCTTCATTGATAAACGAGATTTCTTACATAGAAGAGCTGATTGCTCTCAAAAGGGAGTACTAAGGGGATACATTGCCACGTCTACTACTACTGATCCTATGCTAAGGGTCCTATCTACGGGCCGTCGCTGCCCTCGTCGTCGCCCTCGTCGCCGGCCGCCGGCCGCTGCTCCCGGCGGGCTCGTCGTCGCCGCTGTAGCGGCCGCCGGCGGGACCTTCGTTGTCCTCATCCTCCTCGTCATCGTCGTCGTCGTCGGCCGCGTCGAAGTCACTGAGATTCCCCGGCCAGGGGCAGTGGCGCTTGGCCGGCGGCTCGTCGGAGGGGCTGTCGTCGTCGTCCTCCTCCTCCTCCTCCTCCTCGTTCACCTCCTCGGAGGAGGTGAAGTCATCCCAGGAGAAGCGATCGTCCTCGCTCTCCTCCTCCGACTCCCCGTCGGCAAGGAAGCGGAGATCGCTCTCCCCGTCCGTCGAGGACTTGTCGTCCTCGGACCAGATGGAGAAGTTATGGCCGGGCTCCTCCCCGGCCTCTATGGCGCGGCGGGTGTTGGCCGCATGGACCTCTTGTGGGTCCCGTTCTGGCGTCGGCTCGTGGGAGGAAGAGGACTCGAGGGAAAGTCCCGATGAGGCGGAGGAAGAAGAAGACATGGTGCTCAGAAGGGCTTTTGGAGTGCTAATGCGGAAAGGATGAGGAAGAGAACTGTTCGGTGCGCTTAAATAAAAGGAGTGGGGATTTAATGTTCGAACAGTTTTCGAGGAGGTGGTGCCAAAAAACTGTCAAATCGTGCGAGAGAAGTTGGGAAGGCAAGTTGTCATGATGAAAAATACTGCGACGGTTCCGCTCTGCCACGACATGACCCCTCGGAGGAAAAACGAGTGGTTTTGAAATTATCATTACCAAAACCGGGGGGCATGTGTTATCACCGGATTTTGGCTAAATCGGGAGATGGGCCGTAGGTGAGATGGGCTTGGAGGTTAAACGCGTGGAGGATCTCCGAAGCGGCCGACACGAAGAAGTTGGGCTAAATTGCCCATGTATCTGTATTATAGTAGATCGCATCTTAATTTAGAAGTTAGAGTTTTACCCGTGCACGGTTAGGTGCACGCCTGAATTAGAAAGTCCCCTGGACTATAAATATGTATCTAGGGTTTATGAAATAAACAACAACCAACGTTCAACACAATCAATCTCGGCGCATCGCCAACTTCTTCGTCTCGAGGGTTTCTCCTGGTAAGCACCATGCTGCCTAGATCGCATCTTGCGATCTAGGCAGCACAAGCTTATTACTTGTTTCATGCGTTGCTCGTGCTGAAGCCTTTTTGATGGCGAGCAACGTAGTTATCTTAGATGTGTTAGGGTTAGCATTGTTCTTCGTATCATATGCTGTCGTAGTGCAACCCTTATACCTCTAGCCGCCCTTACACCTATCTTAGGTGTAGGGGCGGCACCCCGCTTGATCATTATTTAGTAGATCCGATCCGTTACGGTTGCTCCTTGTTCTTCAAGGATTAGTTTAATATCCGCAATAGTTAGGCCTTACAAAGGGTTGGAGGATCCAGCGGCGTGTAGGGTGTAGTTTGCTAGCCCTAGACAGGATGTTCCGGGGATCAACCTCGTGTTGGTTTTTAGGCCTGTCTAGGATCGGCTTACGATCACCGTACGCGAGCGCGAGGCCCAATCGTGAGTAGGATGATCCGATTATGCGGTGAAAACCCTAAATCGTCGTAGATCGCTTTAGCTTTATCTTGATCAAGCGGGACCACCATATATTCGTACACCTCGTGCGAATCATGGGTGGATCGGCTCTCCGAGCCGATTCACGGGACAACTCGAGAGCCAATCGAGGCTCGTATTTAACGTTTACGTGTATGCCATGCAGGAAACTAAGCGAGGCATCATCCAACACCTTCCCCGACCGGGTATAGGTCAGGTGGCACGCCCTTGCGACGGCATCGGACGTGTGACCGGAGAGGCTTTGCGGGCCGTCGCTCTGAGGGACTGGGGCCAGCCGCAGCCCTAGTTGTTCCCGGCTCTACGGTGTTGCCAGTCGCTGCCCGCCGGTGGGTTTCTGACCGCAACAGCTTGATACGTCTCCAACGTATCTATAATTTCTTATGTTTCATGCTAGTTTTATGACAATACCTACATGTTTTGCTCATACTTTATATCATTTTATGCATTTTCCGGGACTAACCTATTAACAAGATGCCGAAGCGCCAGTTCCTGTTTTCTGCTGTTTTTGGTTTCAAAAATTCTACACAGGAAATATTCTCGGAATGGGACCCCACGAAGACAAAAGTCAATATTCTGCCGAGACGGACCCAGAGAGCCAGAGAAGGGCCAGAGGGGGGCCAAGGGACTCCCACACCATAGGGGGGCGTGGCCCCACCCCTGGCCGCGCCGCCATGTGGAGTGGGCCCCTTGGGACTCCTCCGAGGCTGCCCTTCCGCCTATATATTCTCCCAGATGCGAAAACCCTAAAACGATATGTCATATTCCACGAAGAGTTCCGTAGCCGCCACCATCGCGAAGCCAAGTTCGGGGGACATAAGTCTCTGTTCCGGCACGCCGCCGGGACGGGGAAGTGCCCCCGGAATCTATCTCCATCGACTCCATCGCCATCTTCATCGCCGTTGCTGTCTCCCATGATGAGGAGGGAGTAGTTCTCCCACGAGGCTGAGGGCTCTACCGGTATCTATGTGGTTCATCTCTCTCTCCCATGGTGTGATCTTTATGTGATCATGAGCTTTGTAATCTAGTTGACTATGTAGATGTTACTCTTGTCTATTATGCACTCTAGAGGTTACTTTAATATGAACTCCGGAGTCACTCTCCACGGTGTGATGGTGATAGTGTGCACATCGTGTGTGATTCCTTTATGACATTGTGGAGCCGGTTTGAGGTGTGCTTTTGCAGCCCTACACAACGAATGGTGTTTTTTATCCAACAAGAGAGTGTTTGAGAGTAGCATTTATTTATTAAATTATGTGATCATTGTTGAGAGTGTCCATTAGTGAAAGTATGATCCCTAGGCCTTGTTTCTAAGCATTGAAACACCATTTCCAACAAGTTCTGCTACATGTTCGCTTGCTGCCATTTTTATTTCAGATTGCAATTACTACTTATAATCATCCATATTACTTGTATTTCACTATCTCTTCGCCGAACTAGTGCACGTATACATCTGACAAGTGTATTAGGTGTGTTGGGGACACAAGAGACTTCTTGTATCTTAATTGCAGGGTTTCTTGAGAGGGATATCTTTGACCTCTACCTCCCTGAGTTTGATAAACCTTGGGTGATTCACTTAAGGGAAACTTGATGTTGTTCTACAAACCTCTGCTCTTGGAGGCCCAACATTGTCTACAGGAATAGAAGCGTGCGTAAACATCACACATCGTCCAGCCGCAGCCCGCCACCGCCCCGGCCCCGCCCGTCGCCCCACCCGATGCCCCGCCGCCCACCACCAAGGGCCGTTGGAAGACGGAGGCGGTTGGGCCGAAGAAGCCTGCGGGCACCAAGCCCTCCGTCAAGAAGACCACCTCGCGGAAGAAGGCCGCGCCGGGGCTCACAATCGCTGACCCTCCACCTGGCATGCACGAGGTGCTCGATGTAATGCCCACAACGACGACATCGTTCATGGGGATTCTCCAAGACGCGGAGGTGGACCTCGGGGCTCCTACTCTCGAACCCTTTGGGTTTGGTGATGATTTGGAGGAAGAGGAGGAGGAGGAGGAAGAGGAAGATGAGGAGGAGGTGACCGAGATGGATGCAAGCACCGTTGCCCGCTCCGCCGTGCGTGCGACAAACTATAGCGTGACCGAGATAGATGCATGCCATGATATTGGCAATGCATAGAGGACACCTATTGCAAGATGAAGCCGAAGACCGGTGGGTACATCTCTCAGTCATATCGGTCGCTTCAAGGCCGGTGGGAGTTGATGAAGCCCCAATGTGCTCGTTGGAGTGCGGCAATGGCACAAGTGATTGATGCACCGCCTAGTGGAAGCGTGGAGAGTGACTATGTGAGTGCATATGTGTGGTATTTTGATGTTCTATGCATATGTGTGTTCTTGTTATGAGTGTTTATACTATGTTATTTGTGGTTTTGTAGGAGGGCATTGCCGCCAAGAGGTACATGGAGATGCCCGCTTCCAAGGGCAAACCATTCGCATTTAAGCATGCTTGGCAACATCTTAAAGATTTTGACAAGTGGAAGTTGAGGGATCAAGAGACCGCACCCAAGAAGGCGGCAATGCTTAGGATGGATGATAGTGATGAGGAGGAAAGGAACGCGTGCAAGCCCGAGGGAACAAAGAAGGCGAAGTTAAGGATGAAGATGGAAGGAGAGGCGTCAAGCATGAGGGAGAAGATGGAGCACATGATGAAGTCAAGGGATACATATACAATGAAGACATTGGAGACAAAGCTTCTTATCACCGAGAAGAAGAAAGAGGTAAAGCTTGCACAAGTTGAAGCAATGCGTGAAGAAGCCAAGCGCAAGGCCGAAGAAAGAGCGCGTAAGGCCGACTTGGAGGAGAGGATGATCAAGGTCAAAGAAGCAAAGGCATGGAAAGAACTCATGGTGGAAGAGAAGGAGCACATGATGATGTCCAAGAAGGACATGGATGAAGAGCAATTGACATGGTGGAAGGAGTACAAGGAGGAAAACACGGAGATGAAGAAGATATTCCGTGCTGCGTCCTCTACTCTTCGAGGTGACACTCCGATGAGTGGTGGTGGCGATGGCGGTGTGGAGGACTCCACCACCGATGCCTATGGAGGTGCTTGATGGACGTGGAAGTGGTCTAGGAGATGGTGCCAAGGTGCAACTTTTTGGTGACGGTGTCGATGAGAGGGGAAGATGGTGATTTTGTGATGTAAACTATTAAACCATGCATCAATGATCTTCATGTCCTAGTTTGTTTCAAGGTTGAATGTGTTTTCTAGTGATAATTGTGATATGTCAAATAACAGTTTGAGGGTTCGAGAGTTGCGGCAAAGACTAGAACCCTCGAATCCTTAAAAGTTTGAGGGTTTGAGGGTTCTAGTCTTTGCCCCTATTTTTCACCCTTGGAAAGTGACAAAAAATGCCAATTCTCAACCCTTAAAATGCTTTGAAGATTTGAGGGTTTAGGGGTACTACTAGTGATGCTCTCATTCCCCTCCCGTGCTCCTGATTTCGCCCTCTCTCGCTCCCGCGCCAGCAATTCACCAGCGATGGCAGGCTGCTCCGCTCCTCACCAGCCGGATTTCGCTGCTGTGGACACTGATAATTCAATTCCGCCAGCCGAAGCTTCTCCCGTGGTGGCAACAGCGAACTGTAGCTCCGGGCTGGTGCGGAACCTTTTCATCACGCCAAGATCGAACTCGACGACCTGAACCGTTGCGCCGGGGCCGGCAACACCTAAGAAATCAATAACGAAGCGGTCGGTGGCGGCCACGGTAGTGCATAAAAAAGAAGGGGAAGAAGTCGAAGATTGCCGCCGCCCCTGCCGCTGCGATAACGCCACAAATGCATCCACCACCACCGACACTGGAGCCATTTGCACCAGAATCAGGAGCGCCCAACATGGGCGACGATATGACAGCAAGGTATGGCTTGCAATTTGCTACATATTTGTTTAGATGAATATTATTTGTGTAGATGAATAGAATTTGATAACAATTTTATGTAGTGTTGACAATGAGACATTCATGTCACATATGAATGTTGGGTCTAATTATTCGCATGAATATGCGTCTCAATAATTTGATAGTGCTACATATGGAGTGGATGCGGATGGTGAGGTTTGGTCAATGTGCCAAGGGGGTGGGGAGGGGGCAGGTTGGCCAACTATACTGCTGAAGAAGATGTTTTGCAAAGCAAAACGTGGTTTAAGGTGGGTATGGATCCGGTTACTGGCACGGATCAAACAAAAGATACGTATTAGGCAAGGATTACACACTTGTATAATAAAACTTGCACTGGGGAATATGAGCGCTTAGACTGGTCTCTTCGGCCGCAATGGGCAGTTATCAACACCAACACCGATTGTTTAAAGTAGTGGTTGGGGGTGTTGGCACAGGTTGACAAAATAAACCCGAGTGGTACCAATAAGAAAGATAGGGTAAGTTGTATATGCACTAAATGTTGCTCTCATCTTGGTTATTTGTTCTATTTGCACTAACTATTTTATGTAGAACGAGATTTCCTAAAGTTTATTCATGGGAGATCCTAAGCCGAACATGTAGGGCAAGATGGCTGAAGGGAAAAAATTGTGTTGTACCATTGTTGGAGCGAACTTAAGAATGCAGAAAAATGGAGGAATCGTGATGGATTAGAAGTCCCACTCAAGTTAAGAAAAGCAATCAAGGAAATAATAGCTGGTGTCATTGGCCTTGAAGAGTCATCATCAAGTGAAGAAACTCCTAACTCGATTGCAAAAACAACAAGGGGAAGACCAATTGGAAAGAAACAAGCTAAATTAGAAAAGAGCAAGTCCGGAGATGAAGATTTTAACAAATCTATGGCAACTATGGTGCAAGCAAGAAAGGATGCGGTAGAGGAGAGGAAGCTGAGTAGATAGAAAGATGCCGAGGCCGAAAGGAGGAAGGTGGCAGTTCAAACATTGCACCCCCACCCACACCCCCCAAATTGGGAAATCCCCCAATTGCCAATGTGTAGTGACATGATTTTTCCATTGCCATTGTGAAGTGGCATTGGCTTGACAGTGGCATGATCATGCCATTCCCTTGATCATGCCATTGCCATTGTCCTGATTGTCACGGTATATTCTTCTGAATTGCACTAACTGGTTGCATCATTTTCTCACAAGGTCGTGAAGATCGAGTGCGTCAGGGTTGGTAGGGGATGTTTTCCTCCACCAGGATACGAGGGCCAACTGTCCCTCCACCGGTGGACACATGCTCTAAAGCCACTGGTGCCAGGCAGGGTTGAAGCAGTGGCAGCACCACCGCCCGTCCATGGCTGCCAACCGAAGATTGGCCACATTCCCAGGGGCTTGATCCCGCGACATTTCTCCGTCCAACTCTCTGTGGAGGACCTGCACATGCTCATCGTGCCACCAGCGTTCCAGCAAGGTTGCGAGACTGGATTAAGATCCCACTACCACAGAACATTGCCTTGTTCGCCAGCCACTTCTGTGACGAGTGGGTGCAGGTCACCTACCATGGTGGGAATGTGTTCTTCGGGAGGATTGGCCAGACGTGGTGTCAAAGTATTATCTGGAGTACCAGCGATGTCGTGGAGTTCAAATCCAGGCGTTTGTCCTCAAGATTAAGATCTACAAGAAGAACCGCTCCACTGCCAGGCTCTACACCCACCCTCACCACGGCTAGGCGGTGGCCAACAAAGTTATCTATCGTTGTAAGTGATATGTATATGTAGTTTTTAGTACTAGTTAGTATGGTGAACTGATGTGTCAAGACTTCCGGACTTGCTTTTGATCAAGGTGTTTAGTTGGCTTCTATGCCCCTGGAATGTTCTTGCTTTTGATCAGGATGTTCATTTGAACCCTGAATATGCAAATCCATCTATTATGCTATGTTGTTATGATGTGTGCTATGTATGCTGATGGTCTTCGTAATGTCTAGTTAGTTGGTATGCTCACCTAAATAGGAAGATAACTTGGTTGTTGTTTTGCACATAACTAAACATACGGTTCTTCCCTCGCCAGCCAAAAAACCAACGATTGTTGCCAACCAAATAATGGGCCAAATATGCACTAGGAAACATTGTAGCAATGAAACGTAGTGCATAACATGTCCAAAGGACATATTCTATGTGGAAACCACAATCACGACGTGGAATGGCAAAAAAGTACATTTGGGAAGGCACTTGGATGAATGGTTGCAAGCGAAATGACATCGCCCCCTAGTTTTTACGTTCTCCAAGATGAAGAAGTGGAATATCAAGCAAAATCACCAAAGATGCATGGATCCATAAGATCGACATGGCCGCTGTGTTCACTATGGACCATGTACGGTAAATTATTTATTTATGGATTCATCTCCGTCAAGTAAATCTCCAGAAGAATGTGTTACATGAAATCACATGCATGGAACCTAGCCTCTAATGGGCAATATATGATAAAATCCGCATACAACACATAACACTTTGGATCCACCTCAAACCCACTAGCTCGACGGTGTGGAGAATTTGCGCTCCCCACAAATTCAAACTCTTCATTTGGCATACAACAAAAATAGACTATGTATGACCAACCGACTTCAAAAATGAGGATGGATAAATTGTGATCTTTGCCCTCTTTGCAAGCAGATGCCTGAATCAGTGGAGCACCTTTTCGTTCATTGTCTATTTACTTCCATACTTGGGGGCATGGACAAATTTGGCGCGGGCTACACTTCATCTATCTCAACCCATGGTCGGCGCAAACCATCGACACTTGGTGGTCTTCTACTACAAAGGAAAAAAAGATCTTGCCTCTCTCACCCTTCTCATCTCTCGGGAATTTTGGAACGAGAGGAATGCATGAGTCCTCACCAACATCCCATCCTTAGGCTATTCTAGCTAAGATAAAGCAAGATGCTAATCGCATGCGTAATTTAATACCGGGGGGGGGGGGGGGTAGGATCTTGATGCATTTTGAAGCTTTAGTTCACTATAGGAAAACGGTACAGTGCCGACAATGATTGCCCATGGATTTTTCTATTCCTTTCACCGGCCTCCAATGATAGTTGACCCATGGACTTTTCTAGACCTTTGTGTTGTGTTAGGTCATGCGAATATGTAGTACCAATAATTAGCCCATCGATCCTACCCCAATAGTCCTTCTGGTAGACCAAACCCTAAGCCGGGAGCCCTCCAGATCAACCCCTTTGACCTGCCTCCAATGATATATAGTTGACCCAATGGCTTTTTGTAGCTACTAGGTCACATAAAATGATGTGTCCTAGTTAAAACATATCTCAAGATTACCTCCAGTGCTCAAGGTAAAACTGCACAAAAGACAACACATAAAGTATCATGCATGCAAACATTACTAAGTACATAAAAAATAAAACCAAGAAAAAAGTTCCATGAAAGTATCATGAATCCAAATATTACTAAGCAAAAAACCAAAACCTCGAAGTAGGCAATCCTATGAAAAATAAAAACAACTGAAGCAACACCGACAGTTATATTGTCGGCATCGATTTGACATGGCAGAAGTGGGTGCGAAATAGGAAATAGGAAATTGCGGAGGCAAAACAGAAAAAATAAATTAGCTACACCAACGGTATAACCGTCGGCATAGCTCGGGCTGCTAGATGATGGACCCTAAATGCAGGAGCAATGCCAACGGTTATACCATCGACGTAGCTCAGGGATAGACGGACGGCGGGCTGGAGTCGCACGGACGAGTCGAAGCCCGACGGTGCAAGCTGCACCGACGGTGACCCTCGGCATAGCTGGAGCTATGCCAACGGGGTGACCCTCGGCGTAGCTGGAGGTATGCCGACAGTAATTCTGTGCCGACGGTCTTCGTGCAGCCCTCGACGCATGTGGACTACGCCGACGGCCCCGACCTTTGGCCGTCGGCACAATGCAGTTTTCCTGTAGTGGTTTCTTATCTTACACTCTCGGTTAATTAATATATTGTGACAAAGCTTTTGCCTCCACATAAAAAATAATATTAGAAGCATTATGTATAGTACAAAGCTTGTGTCACCTAGGATATCAGTTTAATTAAATATGACCTAGGCGCGGTGGTGCTAGGAATTTCTCTTCTAGCAACTCAGACACACAACCAAAGTCTTGGTCAACGATGACAATTGGTGCCATGAAAGAACAAGATGACAGAAGATTATAGAGACCAGAATTTTTTAGATCTTTGCCAAGTGGGAAAAAATACTCAGCAAAGATCGTTCGAAATTTGGCAAAGGCTTGCCGACACCAGCAAATAGCACACGGTAGAGATCCCGTCGGCAAAGCGACTTTTCCAAGTGTTTTTTTGCTTTGAAACTTGGCAAACAGGCAAAGAGTTTGTGTTCTGTTGCCTCTATCAGGCTGGTCATAGTGGGGAGTAACTTAGACTAGTAACATATGTCATGTTACTAGTCTAGCTTATTACCTTCATAGTGAGTATTAACTTATATGTTGTGTCATGCATTGTGTCATTTATTATGTTGTAAACTTATTTTGCCTTGGGGTGTTTGATGTTATGGTAAGAGCAAGTACAATAGAGTTTAGTCAGCTGACTACAAGATATTAAATAATATATTTTAGATGAGTTGAAGGAGAGAGAAGAGGAGAGAGAAGGGAGGTGAGCTACTATCCAATAGCCAGCTCTTGCACGTGCTCCTATGCACTTTGTGAGAGTGAGAAGTGGGTCATATGTTAGTAAAATACTTTATTTTTATAGACAACTATTGTACATGTTAGCTATATGATGACTACAAATGATATGACATCTTGTTATAGCCTTGGCTATACTATTGGAATTGCTCTAACATAGCTAGTTACCACCTCACTCTCTTTCTTCATTTATTGACATGCCATGTCACCAAAATACCTTGAGATGTGTGATGTTACTAGCTATGTTACTCCCACTATGAGCAGTCTCAGAGAATACTGATCCGATTATTATTCAATTGTAGTTCTCCGACACACGACAACATCTTCACTTTGCCACATGCATTTTTACGTATCATGGGAACCACACCAATTATTTGCAGAGTGTAATACCTCTGCACACATTAAATATCTTCACCTTTGAAGTGTGCCAAAAGAAAACACGCAACAAACCTCTCTCGATCATGCCCATTAATGTCAGGTGTATGGCAACCTGTGGCACCTTTGCCGAGTGTAACACTCGGCAAATATGATATTTTTTAGAGTGTTAATCTCGGTAAAGACCACTTTTTTATTTTCTATTGTTATCCTTATGTATATTTGGAACTTATGTTTTCATCTAAAGAAAATTCTTGTTCTCAAAATAATGCATTCAACAAGCCACTGGGTATGCACAACCAAGTAAAGCCAGATCTTGGATTTTCACTCTGAAAGGTAGGAGTTTGAACTTCTTCCGTGCCGACACCCCCACTCGCATGCCACTGCTAGGAGACCCGAAACGCTAAGTTCAACATCGTCGCAAAGCCTCGAACCACCAATACTAGTCCTCGATCTCGGCTTCCATGCAATTCTACGCCTCTGACTTCACCATAGAACAAAAAAAAGACATGTCCCATGATGGAAAAAGATAGAGCTCCGTGCACGCATCCTCTTGAAACCAAACGGTTGGAAAAAACATGAGTGCGCACGACCAAATCCCATTTGATTCAACAATCTCCCGGTATGAGTCGCCCAAGGTAGTTCGCCGGCGGAGCCTTCTGAAACTTGAAACTCTAGCCAGATCAAGGAATACAAGCATCCATCAGATCTTCGTCTTGGTGCGGAAGGAACCCTAGGACCACCGTTGCTGATGCAAACTAGGGTCACGAGACAAGAGAGAAGAAGCAACGATCATTGTGGGCGTCTGATACGTCTCAAACGTATCTATAATTTCTTATGTTCCATGCTACTTTTATGATGATACTCACATGTTTTATACACATTATATGTCATATTTATGCATTTTCCGGCACTAACCTATTGACGAGATTCCGAAGAGCCAGTTGTTGTTTTCTGCTGTTTTTGGTTTCAGAAATCCTAGTAAGGAAATATTCTCGGAATTGGACGAAATCAACGCCCAGGGTCCTATTTTTGCACGAAGCTTCCATAAGACCGAGGGATAGACGAAGTGGGGCCACGAGGCGCCGCCACAACAGGGCGGCGCGGCCCTGGCGTGTGGGGCCCTCGTGTGGCCCCTGACCTGCCCTTCCGCCTACTTAAAGCCTCCATCGCGAAACCCCCAGTACCGAGAGCCACGATACGGAAAACCTTACAGAGATGCCGCCACCGCCAATCCCATCTCGGGGGATTCAGGAGATCGCCTCCGGCACCCTGCCGGAGAGGGGAATCATCTCCCGGAGGTCTCTTCACAGCCATGATCGCCTCCGGATCGATGTGTGAGTAGTTCACCCCTGGACTATGGGTCCATAGCAGTAGCTAGATGGTCGTCTTCTCCCCATTGTGCTATCATGTTAGATCTTGTGAGCTGCCTATCATGATCAAGATCATCTATTTGTAATCCTACATGTTGTGTTTGTTGGGATCCGATGGATATTGAATACTATGTCAAGTTGATTATCAATCTATCATATATGTTATTTATGTTCTTGCATGCTCTCCGTTGCTAGTAGAGGTTCTGGCCAAGTTGATACTTGTAACTCCAAGACGGAGTATTTATGCTCGATAGTGGGTTCATGCCTCCATTAAATGCGGGACGAGTGACGGAAAGTTCTAAGGTTGTGGATGTCTTGTTGCCACTAGGGATAAAACATCGATGCTTTGTCTAAGGATATTTGTGTTGATTACATTACGCACCATACTTAATGCAATTGTCACGTTGTTTACAACTTAATACTGGAGGGGTTCGGATGATAACTCTGAAGGTGGACTTTTTAGGCATAGATGCATGTCTGGATAGCGGTCTATGTACTTTGTCGTAATGCCCTGATTAAATCTCATAGTACTCATCATGATATATGTATGTTCATTGTTATGCCTTCTTTATTTGTCAATTGCCTAACTGTAATTTGTTCACCCAACATCTGCTATCTTATGGGAGAGACACCGCGAGTGAACTGTGGACCCCGGTCCTATTCTTTACATCTGAAATACAAACTGCTGCAATTGTTCTTTCATCGTTCTTCGCAAACAACCATCATCATCCACACTATACATCTAATCCTTTGTTTACAGCAAGCCGGTGAGATTGACAATCTCGATGTTACGTTGGGGAAAAGTTCTGTGATTGTGTTGTGCAGGTTCCACGTTGGCGCCGGAATCCCTGGTGTTGCGCCACACTACACTCCTCCGCTATCAACCTTCAACGTGCTTCTTGACTCCTACTGGTTCGATTAAACCTTGGTTTCTTATCGAGGAAACTTGCTACCGTGCGCATCACACCTTCCTCTTGGGGTTCCCAACGGACGTGTCAACTACACGCATCAAGCAAATTTCTGGCGCCGTTGCCGGGGAGATCAAGACACGCTGCAAGGGGAGTCTCCACTTCCAATCTCTTTACTTTGTTTTTTGTCTTGCTTTGCTTTACTTTATTTACTACTTTGTTTGCTGCACTTATATCAAAACACAAAAAAATTAGTTGCTAGCTTTACTTTATTTACTGTCTTGTTCTCCATATTAAAAACACAAAAAAATTAATTACTTGCATTTACTTTATTTAGTTTGCTTTATTTACTACTGCTAAAATGGGTACCTAGCATGTAACTGTAGCAGCAATAATCTACTTTTACAAATCAAATTTTGCATCATGTAGTGTTTAATATAGGAACTTGTCATTGATCATTTGAAAAAGGCATGCTTCGCTTACCAGGGAGCCTAGCTATTGATGATTATTAATAGATTGGTGAAATTTTCGCAAAAGTATAAACTGATGGAAGAATCCAATTGATACATTCCTTGGTTTGATTTACCTGGGCATCCCTTTATCACTTAAAATTTTACAGGATGCTAGGTAGTAGGTACCTATTGTATCAATGCTACACAAAGAACTTCAGTATCATTTTAGATGTGCTACCCCAGTTTAGCAGCATAGCAGCACCACAAACTGATACTATTAATAGAATCAAGCCATCTTACATAATTGCAAACATCTACACATAAAAAAAACACACATATTAACTTGATAATTGTAATCTGTACACGTACCCATATGCAAGGAGTAACTCTTGATTCACAACTGTAAGAAGTAGAAGATAAAACAAACTTCACAGGTTCTATGATGCACTCAGGCCTTCATATGGTTATGGAAGTTCAGTTACAAGAATTTTTCATCGAACCAAAGAAGTGCAGAAAAGCTAGATACAGAAAACCACTAAAGAAAAATAGTTGCATCACGCTTCCTCCGCAAGGTTGTTTTTCGCTGCTGTTGAGCAGAAGAAGGGACATGATAACTGAACTCCGTATAAGGGGCTATCTGCGATTCCCATGTCACTAAATCAAAGTCACCCTTGGGACGAAGCGAGGGATTCACAATTATGTCTCCAATCCTTATCTTAGGTAGTTTTCTTCCTGAAACCTCTGCTTCAGTTCGAGGCGGCATAAGGTGTAGCGGAGCAGCGGGAGAGGGCAGAAAGTCGGTGAAGTCTATTGGATAGCGTACTCTGAAACGAAGTGACAGATGCTCACCAAACGAAGTCGGTCCTCAAACCACTCTCTCCCGCACCCACCTCTCACCCTCTCCCGGTCTCCCCACTCCAACTCAACCCTAGACTAGATCCCCTTCCCCGCCTCCTCCTCCTGCAGGCCGGCGTCAACGACGACGTCCACGAAGGCGGATCCTGACCTCGCGCGGTCACCCGCCCATTCCAAGCTCGTCAATGGGGTCACCCAAATCGCACCGCGGCTGGCTTGCTCGCTCGCCGGATCTCGCGTGCGTCGATTGCGCGGCGCGCGGTGCTCCGGCGAGCTCGCCTGCCCGCGTCCGCGTCCACGCGCGTGCTGAGCGAGTACAGCGTCGACGCGGGATGTGGACGGCAGATCAAGCGTCCTCCTCCGCCGCCGCCGCAGCACCCGCGCTCCGTCTCCGTCTCCTCCAACCTTGAACATGGCCGCGCCCGCACCACCACGGTGAGGACCTCTAATCCATCAAACTTCAGAATCTTGCGTACGTTGGTTGTTGCAGGACAATACACGTTCGTACACACACAAAAAATACACAGCTTTGCAATCGTTTCTTAGGGGATGTTGCTAGTTTTCCTCGTCCTATTTATACTCTAGTACATCAGAATGGACTAAAAATACGCCACCGTATTGAATATGTGCTTTTCGTTCATTTTTTTTGCTCAGGTCATGTTGCTGTCTCGATGGTGGTGCTGTATCGACTTCCTCCGTGGCTTTTCTGAGGCTGCTGCTGTCCACTGGAGCAGCCTCCTACCGTAGTACAAGACGTTATTCCCCTCGCTGCTTGTCGTGAGCGAGGGTGTTCTTCCATTGGAGGTATATAAATCCTTCTTCTCCTGCTCTGTTTGGAGTTTTGTTTTGTTGGTTAATCATGGACAACAACAGCAGTCAAACATTTCATCATGAGAATGCAGGCTTTGTTGATCAGATCTGCGTTGCTTTTATTGATTCACCATGGGTTTAATTGGGTGCTGCTGGTTATTTGCATGATCTGCTCTCTTTTCTTCACCATGGTGTTCCCCTAGAGGACGGAACTATCCTCGCCGCTGCTTCCGCCGGCGTCCTGCTGCTTGACCATCGCTGCTGCATCTCTTGAGCGAGGGTGTTCTTCCATTGGAGGTATAAATCCTTCTTCTCTTGCTCTCTTTGGAGTTTTGTTTCGTTGGTTATTATTCCTGGACAACAACATCAGCCAAACATTTCATCATGAGAATGCAGCCTTTCATTATCAGATCTGGTGCACTTTTATTGATTCACCATGTTTTTAAATAGTATCAAATCAACTACAAAATACTCTCTGCATCTATCTATTTGTTTCCGTGAATGCATTGCTGATTGTATGGTGTTCCTTTTTTACATCAACTTATGGAACTTCGTATCTATCCATGCTAATAAACTCGAGTCAGGAGCCATAATCTGTGTCATGTATTCAGTAGCACAGGTAATGAAATCCAGCCTTGTGCAGCTAGGTTCAGAAGCAGCCCTATATATTTGTGCTTCATTTTGCAGTATTACGCACAGACTCCAAATTTCAGAGATTGAACCACTGATTTGCTGTCTAGATCTTCTTCTACCTCCTAATTGCTTGTATGTTGTGTACACCGTCCGTAGCACGCACGTGGATGCCAGCATTGGGATGCAGATTTCTTAGGGTTGCTATTTGCTCGTCCAATTTATACTCTACATCAGAATTGACTGACATACGCCAGGTAATTGAATATGTGCTTCCATTTCATTTTTGCCCAGGTCACGTTGCTGTCTCAATGGTATTGTGGTGCCGTGAGGTCAAGTTCCGGTGGCTTTCTGGTGGTGGTGCTGTCCACTGGAGCAGCCGCCTCCCGTAGTACAAGACGCCGCTCTCCTTGCTGCTGCCTGTCTTCAGAGAGGTTCTTCCACTGCACGTATAAATCCTTCTCTAGGTTGCTCTGTAGTGTTATTCTGTTGTTCAATCATGGACAGCAGCAGCACTCAAACATTTCATCCTGAAAATGCAGTTTTTTTTATAAAAAAAATCAGATCTGGTGTATTTTTACTGATTCACCATGTTTTTAAATAGTACCAAACCATCTACAAACACTTTCAACATTCATCACTTTGATTGTGTGAAAGCAGTGTTAATTGGATGGTGATGATTATTTACATGATCTGCTCTGTTGTGCTAGCAGCCTTGCAATCTAGCTTGAACTTCACGTTTTGTATGTCATGTGGTGTAATTAGAGTTTGGATACTTAGTTTTGATTCTGACCATATAAATTTTTGCGAGAGGGCATCGACAGGACCATGGAGTGGAGGGGCTGGAGCATCTCCAAGATCCCATCCAAGCAACAAGGTTGTCCAGGAAACCTATTCGACCATGTCCTGGTAATCGGTCCCTCCTTTAGATCTCTCTACCTTTTCCCTTTACCCCCTAGCATGGGTGTTGCTTCAGATTGGACAGATTCAATGTTATTAGATTTTACTGGGATTGTTGGACTGACGTAATCATGACGTGCTAGTCTGTTAATTTGCGATTCTATCTTCGTGGCGGTGATAATGCTCCTGGTCGCTATCCTCCTGTCCTCACGGTTTCTGTATATATTTGATCAGCTAGTTCTGGTGCAGGGGAGTCGGAATTTGTACATGTGTAGTAGCAACTGTTTCCATTCCCAGATTTCTGTTTGGTCGGATTGACTATTTGAATGTTATATGACCTGTGCTTTGTGTACTATAATTGTGAATTATTTGATCTGTGATTTGGATGACCAAAAAGGGAAAAGGTCATGGCCAAATTTTGAGCACTTGTGCTAACTAAACTTCCATTGATTTATTTCTTAGTTGCTGCTTTCTTTCTCTTAATTAACTGCTTTTCTTTCTCTTAATTAACTGCCTTTTTTCTTTCTTTCAGATCACCCCAGCTGGAGCAATGAATTTCACCTGTACATGAAGCTAGCTAGTTCCACTCCCCTTCGAAGCCTGTCAGCCGCCCGGGAAGCTGTCCCATCCCTAGTGGCGCTGTCAGCGTAGTGTCCGCTGTGGCCTATGTAATATTTCTTTGTAATGTTCGCTGGTGGTTGGCATTTGTAACATCATTCTTTTAAGGAGTTGTAATAGTGTAGTATAGTAGATGATTACATTGCCATGTTGGTAGTCTTTTCTTATACTGTTTTCCTTTGTTTGAGACCTGAGATCTGATTTGAATTGTGTGTTCAGATGTCATATTCGTTGTGCTATTTGCACAATTATTGTGAAATTGTTTGTTCTTTGTTCTGAATGTTGAACCAATAGGCAAGGTCATGCCAAAAATTTGTGCTGTTGCTAGCTAGTTCTTGGCCTCTTCGGCAAGAAGAGGAAATAAGTAACATAGTTAATGAGGAGAGGGTATGCATCTTATCATCTTCTATTATAGAATAATAAACGAAATAGAAAGCCTGCACATGAATCTGAGAGTTATTTATTTCAATCCAAGGAAAGGAAATACCAGCTAGCAAGCTAGCTAGAAAAAATGTAGTCAAGTTGTGCCGGGACGAGTTGAGTATGATAGCACATGCACCAGCTGACCAGCATGTAATAGTGTCACGTGAGTGTGAAAAGAAATACCATGGGGAAAAGCATATTAACCTGTGCGGCTCCACTGTGCGCATGTGGCAGACGGTCATCCCCTGCCGTTTAGCCCTGAGTCGGAACTGCTCCGATCGGTGCTACATTATACTCTACATGAGCTCGTGCAGGAATACACTGAAGGTCCACCAATTCACGGCGCTGCCGCTCGGGAATCTTCCGTCCAGTAAGACTGGACCAGCTGCTTGTTCCGCACCTGTGGTATGGTCAAGTGCTGCACACACACTAGGAATGCATGCATGGTCTACGACGTTGATGTGCGCCCAGTGGAGCATGGCATTCCAGACGACGGCCACGGCGCTACCGCTGCCGCCAGGTAATCATGTGTGTTCATGAACGACATCGACCGTGCGTCGGTCGGCTCGACAACGAACTCCGGCATGGCACCCTGCTGCTACTGCTTGTTGCTGTTCCGAAATGCTACACACGTGTTGCCGAAGCACGAAGCAGATGTACACCACCGTCCCGGCTGCCCGGCCGTCGAGCCACCGCAGGATGGGGTCTTGCTCTGCATCACCGGCGATAGCGAGGTCGGCCGTGCGGAACATGGGGAGGTGTGCCAGAGCATCCTCGTTGACGTGGGCCCTGCGGCATCTTCGTTGTAGTGCGCCCAGTTGAGCATGGCATCCGAGTCAGACGACGGCCACACCGCCTAATTTGCGTGTGCGGATGGTCTCCGAGAGATACGACGCTAGGGCTTCCTCTGCGGCGGCGGCGAACGCCAGGGCGTATGCTTCGTCCGCGGCGGCGACGAACCCGCGCTCGTCCGGCGCCTCAACTGTTAGGCATCGTCCACATCGTCCCTTGCGAGCGAATGGAGCCGAGCACCACAAACTGACGCCCCAACAATCATCTTCCTCCGCTCCGGGCGAACTCGTCGTGGACCTCGGCGTCGGAGTGGGACACGACGACCCTGCCACCCTAGTCAACGTCGCCTTGGTCTGCTTGTCGGCACCCTCCTTGAACGCCTCGACGATCAGGTCGATAAAGTACTTGGGCGCCGAGTCGAGGCACCTCACAGGCTCCAGCATGCACCGCGCCTCGCCGCCGAACTCCTCCCCAGCGGATTTCCGCTGATCTTCTAGTACATCCTAAAGGTGGCCCGGAGCTGCGGCTTGCTACTGGTGGCGAGCATCGGCACCACCAGCTCGTTCTGAACCTCGGCGCTCCGAGGCAGGGATGCACCGCCCACGGCACGCCCAACATGCATGCAGCATGCATGGCTCATGCCTCATGGCTGGAGCTGATCGGTTTGATGTTTAACTGGCTCGGACCAAACAGCAGGGAGATGGCCGTTTGTTCACGTTCGCACTGACTGTGGGGCCGCAAAGGCTAATACCCTATGTACCGATTATTTGCGCGATATGTTGCTTCATGCCCCAAAAGTGGTGTACTGAATTGAAAAAAATAGCAAAAGTGATACTGACCCGTATTCTTCGTCTTAATTGTGGTAGTTCTTTGTAAATTACTCTCTGCAAGTAGAGATAACTATGTCAAGGCTACGCTGGGCTGGGCGGTAACACCGTCTCGCTCACTCGCAGTCATATACATACTTTTTGTTTATAATATCACGCAAATGGAGAAGTTTCAGATTAAGAAGGAATGAGTACGATAACACCCTATCAATCAAGCATACGAAAACCAAACCCTAGACCTAACCTCTCTTCCTTCTCTCGTATACTACCTCCATCCAAAAGTTTAAGGCTTATATTAATTTTAGAAAGTCAAACTATGTCAGATTTGATTAAGTTTTTACCAAAAATCATTAACATGCAAAATACAAAATTAATATCATTAAATAGATAATGCAATATATTTTCGTATGCTATCTACAAATATTATATTTATTTATAGATTGTTCTAAAAGTTTAATCAAACTTTACTTGGTTTAACTTTTTTTTAATATAAATCTTAAGTTTTGGGATGGAGGTAGTATGAATTAACACGTGTTACAAGGCCCTACAAAGAAACAAACACTTTTGAGTGGATTATTGTGAAGCATGAACTTGTTTTGTAGGCAACATATCTATAAGGTTATGAAGAAGACGGGTGTCTAAGGGAAGGGGGTTGACGCCTTCGCCGCAGACCACCTTGCTGGCCGATGAGCGTTAATAAGAGAGCTCTTCACTTTCTCAAAACCGGTGTTCCTGTCTTGGCCTAGCTAGTCGAGGATGGAGATACATGCAAGAATACTCCTAGCATCTCGGTCGTGATCCAGTGCGCCCTTAGGAAATCGCGGAGGTCTTGACCCGCCCTTCCGTGGGGACTACGGCGTCATGACATCGGGAAAAGACGAACAACAAACTTACTCGCGGATCATCATAGAAGGACGTCGTCACCGTCTAGAACCCTATGTTTCATGCCTGGGCGTGGCCGAGGATGGAGATCCATGCGATAACACTCCTAGTAGCTCGGTCATGATCCAGTGAGCCCTTGAGGCTAGCTATTGGGGAGGTGTCGACATATCCTTTTGTGGAGATTGGATCCTGACCACGGATCGGTCCTGGGAGCATTTTTTTCCAAGCGACCCCTCATTGGGTCGATTTTCATTACCATGATGATAACGAAAAACACAACATACAACTAAGCATGTTTTTGACGATCTCGGTTAAGAGACTACCAACAGAAACAAAAAGCAGGGGGGATCACTGCCGAATGCTAGCGTTTAGAGAGGATGGACCTATTACATCGAGCAACAGCTTTTAGGGAAACAAAAAGCCAAAAAAGAGAAACAAAAGGCTATCAGCCACAACACCCACGCACATATAACAACCGACTATCTAGGACTTTTCCCTTGAAGAAGCTTTTGATCAAAAACCACCAGTGCCAGAGGAAGGGCTTAAGCAGCAGTTTTTAATTATTGGAAGCCAAAACACACAACATATCATTCGTCAGTCTCCATCTGATTTGTAGCTGGATCATCCATCGTAGCATCTTCTAGGCGAAGAATCCCTCCAGGTTGATCTTCTGCCGGTGGAGGAGAAGGAGCAGATGCACCTGTAGCAAGATGGAGCAAGCTAGCAGCACTAGCTCTGATGTTTTCTGCATCAGGAGAGGTGTGAAGACCTGCCCAATAATTAATAAACACAGCAGCAAAACTGATTAGTTCACTAGGAGATTTGATGAGTTTATGTTCAAAGCAAGCTCTATTTCTTAGTTTCCAGATTTCCCAACATATAGCAGCTAGTTCAGCAATTTGCGCATTTCTACTGACTGGAACTAAACGGGGGAACCACCAAAAGAACTGTGTGAAGTTTTCAGGTCTATCAGATGCACCAATCGACATTGCAACTGTGCTCCAGACAAATTTTGCTGCAACACATTCAAAGAAGAGATGAGATATGGTTTCATTTTCATGACAGAATTGACATGAAGCACTCCCAGACCAATTCCTCTTCAGTAGATTGTCTTTAGTTGCAATAGCATTGTGCCAGATAAGCCATAGTCATATCTTTATTTTCAAAAGAATCTTGCTTTTCCATAAGTGTCTGCAAGATCTGTCCACACCATTCCTGCAGATCGGTCATGGGAGCATGTCCTTTTTTTTCTCTAAAGGAAAGCAGCAACGGCTTCAAGAAAAAAGAAACAAAAATGACGCAAAAGCATGAATCTATCGACAGTACGTCTCCATGTTGAGCTAGTTTAGTGAAAGAATAGCAGCAGGAGGTGGCGTGAGTTGACGAAATAGCACTCAAACCAAACAAACTAACCGCCTGTTTTTGGTTAGATGGCCGTAGGCATTACTTGAATGAGAACCATCACTCGGATTTTCAATCGTCAGGTGATATACCATTTTATTTAGCCGGGATCAACGCCTGAGAAAATATGCAGCTCTCTAATGCCATGTAGAATGCAAGTTGGATGGTGTTCGATCTAGGTTGTCCAAATATTCCATTCTTCCCCTTTCTTTGCCTTCTCCAACGGCCCGACCCAATTGGTCCAACATAAAGTGATAGGGTGTTGTCCATGCAGACACATTTCTGGTCTAAATTTGGGTTGGGAATGCGTGTCCATACGAAAACGGGTTCAACTGGTGGGTCCATCTGGTTGGATTCTGGGCCTGCCGGACAGTGACCTAATAAGCAAAACATTTTTCATTAATATTGCTTGGCCAAAAAGACCATCTTAACAGAGATAGTTAGAGTGGAGCTAACCTAAACTACGAGGGCCGTATCTACCTGCTGTTGCACGGACTACTATGGTCGGGTTTAAGTTACTCGTAGTCGCTTGTCCTACTGGCCGCTGGCGTGCTCTAACATCCAGACATCATCGGTGCCGTCGGGCCCGAAGCCAGCAAGGTCGATTTAGTAGTCCTTGCCGAGGTCGAGGAAGACGGCATCCACGGGCTGGACCGGCGGTGACGGTATCCCCGCCAAAAGGAAGGCTTACGACTCCCGCAGCTGCGCTCTCGCTTCGGCGAGCATGGCGTTGGCTGCCGTCAGGTCCGCCTAGATATTGCGTGGGGCGCAGACATTGGTTAGCGGTGGGGGCGACTCGAGGAACGCCCGCTCCTGCTCCTCGGTGCCGACCACGCGCGCCTCCACCGGCTCCCCCATGCCCTCCCGGTACAACCCATAGAGCTCATCCTGGCTGGCGTAGGTGGCGGTCTGCACCCGGATCATCTAGATAGCGGGTGTGTGCCATCGCTGAAACGAGGCTTGAAGTGGGGTCGTGGTCAGCCATATATTGTATCTAGGGACCCTGGTCAGCCGGCTACACCGTCCATTAAAATAGGAACGACAAGATGGGCGCGCGGGGGAATCGACTGCCCTTGCGTAGGAACCAGCAATCACCGGTTGGAGGGCTCGACGAGATGTTAATTGCCATTAGGGAGCTTCACGGCCCAAAAAGAATTTGTCGGCCCTCTGCGGCTACCCCACCCCCACACAAATGGACACGCGAGCCTATTCAGCCGATTTCCTTGGGGTGGCTTGAACGAAACAGACGCAACCGAATGCGTCGGGCCGCTCGAGATGCCATACCACTATATTTTTCGTTTTGGTAGCTTTCCCGCCCATTTTTTGTGCAGGGACTTTTATCGCGCTCGATTTTGACACGGGCTATAGCACACATGTGTCATTTCATTGCCCTATTATTTCATGCATGGAATGATGGATCCATGCGCCGTCTCATATATAGCGGAGCGTCCTCAACGACCTTATCTTGTTTCAGGCGGCCAATACTTATCATTTCATTTGTCATCCCCTTTTCATTTCATTTTTCATCCCCTTTTCATTTCATGTGTTGTCCCTTGTTGAGTGCCCTTACTTCATGCATGAAGTAGCTATTATCCGTGATTTCATGTGCCTTTTTGAAGTCACGCGTGTTACTAAAGCATGCATGGAATTCCAAGTGTCCTCGCCGCTGTTGTGACATGCTAGGCTCCATGCTGTCAGAAGATTTCGTTGTTTTCCCCCTAGTTTCATGAGGCGTGCAGATGAAGCTTTGGGAGCTTTCCCACCTGCTTTCACCTTTTTGGCGGCTTTCACATATGTTTTTTTATATATATTTCTAGCCTCTTTTCCCTCATTTTGCATCACACACGTCCTTCCTAAGTGTCCCGCCCAACTTTTTCATCTGGAGATTTCATGGGTCAATAGTGTTTTAATAGAGTTTTAACTTCTTCATATGGTTTTCGATAGCATGCGCTTAAGATGTCGTTGGAAAGCTCTAGGGAAGTTTGGGTTTTGACACTTGTCTTTTTCTAAAATCAGGCGGTGTGCAGCGGGCGCGGCGGCGTTTCTGCGGGTGCGGCGGCGTGCTGCGGGCGTGGCGGAGTGCGGCGGGCGCGGCGGTCCGCTGAGGGCGCAGCTGCGACGGTCGGGCGCGGCCGGGCCGGATCTGGGCCGGGCGGGCCGGCTCGGGGCGCGGGCGGTCGGAGATTCGCGTCGGCGCGGCAGGCGCGTCGACGGCCGGGCCCGGTGGTTCTTGGCGGCGCGCGATGCCGGGGCGGCGGCCCCGGGCTTCGACGGCGGTGGTGGCAGGCTGGGTGTGGTGCGGCGCGGGCCACGCGCCCGGCGTGCCCGGGGTGGCGCGGGCTTCGGAGGAGCTCCTGCGGCGGCTCGCTACAGGCCTCCGGCGGCGCTCGGGCGTCGGCGGGCTGGTGCGGCCAGGGCCGATCTAGGCCCGGAGGGGGCTGATCTGGTCCTGCTCGGACTTTCGGGCTCGCCGGCGCAGGCATGCTGGGGCGGCGGCCCCGGGGACGCGGTGGTGGTGGGTTTGGGGTGGCCGGCTTCGCCTCGGCACGGAGGTTGTGCGGAGGACGGCGGACCTCGGGGTGTCTCGGCGCGGTGGTCGCGTGTAGGCTGCTCCCAGCTCCGTCGGTGTCCCGGTGGCCGTGGTGGACCACTGTGTGTGGCAGGCTGCCATTGCTGGCACCTGCAGGCCCATGGTAGAGGTGTGCCATGGTGCATGGACGGCGGCGCGGCGGCGCCGCTTCTCTGGTGGTCGGGGTGCTGGCTGGCTCCCCGAGGCGAGCGACGAGTCGACTTGAGGTGTCTGCTCTGCTGTTGCGCATGGAGGCCGGAGCGGCGGCTCTGGGACGTGGAGGTTTTTGCTGCTCTGCCCTGGCTGTGCGGGCGGCAGGGCACGACTGCGTGAAGCGCCGTCACTGGGTTGGCTTCGTGTGGTGGCGGCGGGCTGATATGCACTTATGCAGGCATGCCTTTTCCTTCGTCTTCGTGGACAGGCTTCAACGACTTGGGTTTGGGTGAACTCCGCGCGAAAGCACCGCATCCACTTCGGTTGGTGCCGGCAATTTCGGCGTCCTCGGATGTCGCTCCCCTCGGTGGAGGCATTGTCGAGGAGCTCCTTCACCCCCCCCCCCCGTCGTGCGAAGTCTCAGGCTCTCCGGGTGAAAACCTGAGCTTTGGCTTTCGCTAAAGCAGGCATCGACGGCGCCATCGTCGTCTCCCCCTTGGGGGCGGTGCCTTGGAGGTCTGGTACTCTGCTGGGCAAGGTTTGGCATGCTTTGCATGGCAGCTGCTTCGTCGGCTAGGTGGGTGCGCGGTCTCGGGACCGGTGTGGACGTCGGAGCGGCGGCTCCGGTGGGTCTTCGAGCGTCGTCTCTTCTTGCTTGGGCTGAAGTGTCGTCGGCTCGTAGAGTGCGCGGCCTCGGGGCCGGTGTGTTGTGTTTGGGCGGTTCTAGCTAGTGTGCGCGGTCTCGGGACCGGTGTGGATGTCGGAGCGGCGGCTCCGGGTGCTTCTGTTTCGAGTGTTGCCACTTCTTTGCTTCGGCGGGAGTGTTGTCGGCTCGTGTGGTGTGCGGCCTCGGGGTCGGTGTGTGGTGTTTGGGTTGTACGGTTTTCGGCCAGTTTCCCTTATAAACTGGCCAATTTTCCCTCTTCTTAATGAATAGGCAGTGCTCCTACCGGTTGCTCCAAAAAAAAAATCACTATTTTAGAGAACTTTTCCCACTTGACAAAAGAGTTTCTCGATCCGTGGGTGTAGCTATCCATGGTGCTAGAGACAATTGACCTCTCGTGTTGTATCGGCCCACAGCTGAGTGATTGCCCATAGACAACATGTAGCTTTAAATAAGAGTCTAATGGCAAAGGGAAGGAGATTGATGCCACCGTGGACCTCACCAGCTACCGTTGATCTGTTGGCATTTCCATGGCCTGGATCCGGGTTTCCGTATGTGTACGAGCTCAAGGATGGAAGACACAAAGAACACCCCCTGGAAAATTTGTTGCTCTGGTGCACCCTTGAGGAAATTGGGGATGCGTTTGGGCACCCTTTCAAGGGCTGGTCTATGGTGATGCGACAGCTGGAGGAATGATTCAGAACAAATTTGTGAATGAGTTCTAGGCTGAGGTTGGATTCCCGACTCCGGCTTCTCATTTATGGGAGCGCGTTGATGAGTCCAACGTACACTCTCCATGCGGAGGTATGGCCTTTTTTTCTTCTTCTGATTACACATCGCCTCCAAAGTCAGAGCTAATGAGCTTGGCCCCTAGCCATCTCCTGTCTGTCTCGCCGCCGAGGAGAGCATTGGAATGATCCGTTTCATCAGGTCGACTGTCAAAATACTATGACTATGAGATAGAGAAGAGAAAGGATAATATGTGTAAGTGTATGCCACTAGTCCTGGATGTGCATGGACAATATGCATGCATACATGCATCATGATGAACACGATGGTGACGTGACAAATACTCGCATTTTGAGCATACGTGAGGAACACGTTGGTGATGAGATAGGTATTCAACATGTTGAGCATGCATGAGCATACGTCAACGTCCGCATATGCTCGCGCATCTGATCTACTTCTCCATCCGTTCACTAATATAAGACCTTTTACCATTTTGTAGATTCACTTACTTTGGTCTGTAGTGTACTCTCTCCGTTTTAAAATAATATACATTCTAACTCAAAATTTGTTCTAAAATACACTATATTCTAGCTTTTAGTCAACAACAACACTGAAAACGAGATGGTTTTGCTCTCTTTACTAGATGTTGTTATTTTCAATGTACTACCTCCGTTTCGGTTTAACAAGCACGCACGTAGTTCAAGACAAACTTTGACCATTGATTTGGTCAACAAAATATAACTTTTATGTCTAAAAAATATATATCGTTAGATTCGTATGCAAAAAATCTTTCCAACGATATAATTTTTGTGACATATATTTCATATTTTATTGACTAAAATAATGGTCAAAGCAATTTCTTAAACTATGTCCGCGCCTGTTAATCTGAGACGGAGGGAGTAGCTTGGATTGATTGTTCACATATCTAAGTAGTATTAATAAATGCAACACTAATTTATCTCTTTTTTTCTAAAATGTAGACTAAATCAAAACGGGGGAGTAGATTCACATATTTTTGTCTGTATCTAGTCCACTTTAAAATGTTTAAATTGTCATATATAAGTGAACGGAGGGAGTAGTTAGTTCTCCCTCCATCTCAAAATAGGCTTTCCCCTATTAATATAGCAACCACACAGTAGAAAGAAAAGAGGAATTAATGTCAACATGGTTTGATCGATGAAAACAAAGATGCCCAGACTTGTACTAGGGTCCCCCCCGGTACGCAATGGGGCGCGCGAGGGGTACACCAAAACCCATTCAGGAAGGAAGGGAGGGCGCCCGCGTGCGTCACCGCGTCGGTGCCGATCAAATCGACATGGATTTCTCCCAAAGAACAACGCCCATGACACTCCATCGTGCTCCACCAAATTCACCACCCACCAACACGTGCCACCATGGTCCTGCAAACACCAATAGCGTCTCACCGTGGCCATCGAAATTAGACCAGTCAGAACAAGAAGGACCAGTCGCGAGTGATTAGCAACGTGCCGGCTGCCACGAGGGAGGGAACCGCCTCCACCACCATTGCCGGTAACCGTCCAGACACTACGACAGAAGCGGGCCATGCCCACCAGGTTCGGCCGAGCCCAAGGCATGCTCGTGAAAATCCTGTTGCCGCGCTGCAGTATGCGCGTCGGCCTCCCCGCTATCCCCGGGTCGAGCCACCCCTCCGTCCGTCAGAGGCGGCATAGTCGCCCCCGGGCCAGGCCCACCCAAACCTATATGGAGCTGAAAGGGCCTAGATCAGGGCTGGGAGGGTGCCACCACGAGCCACCGCGCCGCTCCGCAGTGAAGTGCCCGCGCCATCGCCACCTCGCCTGAAGAGACAACATGTGTTCATACCTGCTAGTGGGCAAGCAAAGCGGAAAGGAGCATGGTGTAATCGCATACAAACTTAATTAACAATTGAGATAAGTAAAAGAAAAGCCCACCTCAAAAGAACACACATCGGTCATTTATGGGCCATGACGCGACGCGCTACCGGCACTCGCCGGGCTAGACCGTGCGCCTCTGCATCTTGGACCTATTGGTGCGGCCTCGTCGACAGACAAGTCCTCGCCAACAAATCCAGCAGCACGACACAGAACATGTCGGCACCGGTTGACGGCCAGTTGCCACACGTGTACTTCGGGCACCTGGCCGACACCAACCAGTGCGTGTGGTTTGAGAGAAAACGAGTGGAGATGGAAGAGTGCACCCTGGGACATGCTTGTAGAAGACCAACTTCTCCTTTGAGTGGTTCCACGCGACGACCTCGGCCAGGTTCTGGAAGGACTTCAGTTACATGACAACATGGTTGAAAAGCAACCGTTAAATTACAAGAACCAGTGAGCTGTCATAGTTCCATTTAAGCTGATCTAGTTGTCACCCGTTCCATCTACATCAAAACATGACCTTGCTCTACCCGTCTGCCATACCATCCTGCCGCTGCAGCCGTGGCACTGCGGCACGAGCAGGATGGCAGGCGGCCACGCACCGGCACTTTCCTGACCTAATGTCGGCGCAGTTCGTTGTGCACAATGGCATTCTAATCCATGACGAAAATCTCGAGCGCCATGGCCTATATGCGCTCTTAGGAGAAGACTTACACCTGGTTCCACACCACCGGGCACCGAGCTGTTTGGCGAGAGCGATGCCATGGACATGGCACATCATACGAGCATCTCTGCAAATTGGTTAAACACGTGAATTTGCAGGCTAGTCTGAAGGTTTGGACGTTTTTTGGCCAGACCAGACACCTCAAAACGTTCAAACCCGTAGGCCGGACGGCGCGCGCAGGCGGCTGGGCAGGCGGTCGACGGCAAGAGGCCGGGCAGCGCGCGGGCGGCGCACCGGCGGGGCTGGCGACGGGGACGAGCGGAGGGGCAGGCGGTACATCGCAGACATGCCAGCTTGCGGCGGCCGGGGGGCATGGGCGACGCATGGGCTGGTCTGGCGCCGCGGGGACGGGCGTTGCAGCGCACAAGGGTGGGGGGGGGGGGGGTGGCGTGTCAGACGGGGGCCTTCCCGGGAGGAAGAAGTTTAAAAGAAAAAAGTTAAAATATTCCGGAATATACCTTTTTAGTGTCTTATTTTAGGGGGTCTGGTCTGCGCGAGTGTTTTTTAACCCGCAAATCACACTTTTTTTGGCTTGCTTGCAGCCACACATATAGGATATGCAGTTTACGGTGTCTGCTAGAGATGTTCTAATGAGGTACTCGGGGATCTTCCTCTTTGCAGAAGATGGGACACTGGCACGACGTTTAGGTGCCCGTGCGGCATACTCTGAAGGTGGCAGAGCACTCAAGCCGGCGACCGCGGCGAAGGCACCATCGATCGCTTGTGCCGCCAACACGATGGTGGGGTTGCTTTCTTGGGCGCAACGGGTAGAAACCGCGCAAGGAACTGGTTGGCCTTGACGGCCATGTCCACGAGCTGCACCATGGCCATGGCGACTTGCACGAGACTGGGTAAGTAGGAGCGGCTGATTTTGATATTAATATGGCCTACACGAGACCCGGTAAGTATGAAATATGTGTGCATGTGTTGCCGGAGTGAGCAAAAGTTAGAAAATCACCGAGGAGAGAGAGAACAAGGCATGCACGCCCCTGTGCAGTAAATGCATGCACAATTTTAGTCCTTTTTTCCGGCAGTAGCATGCATACACTCAGTGTGAAACTAAGAATTCCAGACAGTTGTACTAAACTGCATGCAGTATTATATCCACCATTTATGCATGGGGACGGCCCAAACAGACAGGGCAAGGCCCAGGCAACCGCCCATGCGCTACGGCCTTTGTTCTACCCAACAGAAAACTGTACAGTTGGCCAGAAAACGAGCTAAGAGGAAGAGTTTTAGTCCCACACTGCTAAGGGGTGAAAGTGTAGAGCTACTTATAAGGGGAGAAGTTGTAGACATGTAAAATGCTAGAAACACACATAGAGATGCACTACATGTAGCGCGTGCGCTCGCGTGAATATCCGCGACTTAAGACTATAATTTTGAGAATTGTTCTTGTCGGAAGCAGCGCGTCGATTCCCCTCTCACAGAAACGGATCTCATTAGGGTTTGGTGTTAAAACTATAATTTTGAGAATTTACAGTGCAGGTGTGGCAACTTGATGAAGAATTTATCTTCCCTCTTAAGTCGTAATGCAACTCTCTTTCAATTTCTGTTCGTGGGTATACAACGGCCCGATGAATGATGCTAATGTGGTCTGGACTGAGATGAAGGCGATAAGATTGCTGACTGATTGCTAAAGGATTGCTACCGGGTTCTTCTCTGCAGGAGGGCGAGGAGCATGCAAATTTTGGTAGTGGATTAGTCCTGGGGACGATGGATTGTTCTGCAGCCTGTAGTATATAGTTAGTGAATGTAGAAACAATGCTGGGTTGTATGATTTCTTATCAGGGTAAAAATTGTGTGACACAGAGAGCTGTGCACTTATATTGTGTTATCTTTGTACCATCCTACTTTGTAAGCTTCACGTTTATATTTACATTTTTTCAATAAAAGGCCGTGTGCATCATCATGATGCAGAAGCCGGGGTTTTACTCCCCATTTCGAAAAAAAACCGTTTATATTTACATGAATACAAATTGTTCAGATGTACTTGCAATCTGGATTCTGTCCTTGTGCCTTGTTGTACTGCTGCTAGCTCATGGTTTGGCTTCCAATATGCTCAATTACCTGGTTCTTATTTCTGGTTCTAGGATTTACAGTGAGATGTAGTTTGGATAGTTTCCAAGCTAACAACGGACATTCTGAACTGTCGGTGAAAAGAAGTGCATATGCACAATGGGCATCTACTTGGAAAATTGCAATTGCATATAATTTTGTAATCAGTTCAAATACACCATGAAGAATCCAGATTCAGATACATAAATAAGTTTTACACTAAAATTTCCAAGTACATGATAGATTATAAGGTCTGCATCCAACATCCTTAAACTCAGTTCATGTCTAACTTTGATACTTTGATGCATGGTATTGTTGGACTCTCCAATTCCATCAAAGCGTAATTGTGAAGAACTAGACAGAGGAGCGGAGTTTTGCTGAACTTGATACATCATGCTTGTATATTTTCCAAGAATTGGAGGCATAACAACAGACGATGAACCTCCATACGCTAATGCAGTTGCCATGGTTGGATTAATGTTGCTAACACTAAAGTCAAATGGTTCCTGCACCAAACAAGTTTAGAAGGTAAATTAGATGTCAAAGTACTTACTACAGAGACAAATAAAGAGACAAAAAAATATACATGAATTGGATTATAAATTAATTTTTAGAAACAACAAGATGAGAAAAAATGTACCACAAATGTTCGGTAAGGTAGTGGAGTTGTCATGCTTTGATTTACGTTGCCAGAACTAATGCCAAAGTCAAAAGATACCTGCTACGGATAAAGTCGTAAAAGACATGGATGCTCAAGTATGTACTGAAAAATAAAGAAATGACAAACAAAGATAATTTTTTCATCTCTGTTTGAGCTTCTTCTCGTCACACAAAATCATTTTGCTTTAGCGTAATTTTTGTAGTACTCCCGCACATCATCCTCGGCATCAAATGTCATCCCTGATTCAGGATCTTCAACTAACACATCTGCTTGAGCTGCACCATGGTCTTCTTCAAGTTTCACGCTGATTTTCTTCTTTTGCTCGATGCCATCGCCATCGCCATCGCTTGAAATAGACATGTCACTTGATTCTTGAACACAACCAACCCCATCACCCATTCCTGTGCATCATGATAATATTATAAACATATATGTATATATGAAGTTAGTATACAAAGAATATATTAGTCATCCCAACTGAACACTCATGCTACTGCCGCTCGAGGTAATGTTCACTACGACCAATATTTTCCACTAAAACAGGTATAAGTAGCTACTAAACTAAACTACACAATAATCCATGTAGAATATTAATATTAATTACCTGCAAATGCAGATGGATAAGTATCAGGAAAGCCAAGCTGGATTCGATCAATCGACTTGAACCTGTTTCTCTTCCCTAGAATGATCTACAGTAGCTTGGCGTTTTCAATCTGAACCTACAGTATCGTCAGTTTCATAATTAGCCGAACGTCCGGCGGCCGCCGATGGCAAACGGCAAGGTCTATCTTTGGGTCAAGGAATATGGTGAGGTACCTGTGTGCGGTTTGGCCGTTCACGACGGCTCAATGGAGCAAGCTCGACGTGATCGATCTGAACAAAGGCAAAACATACGGCTTCAGCTATTGGTTCATTGCATAATTAGCAGAATGACCGGGCACCGATGGCGCGACGGCGAGGTCTGATTACTGGTTGAGGAAGATGGTGAGTACCTACATGCTGCCCGGTGGTTCACGACGGCGCGGTGAAGGAAGCTCGGCGTGATCGATCTGAACAAGGGCAACCGTACGGGGCAGCTTCAGGTGTTGGATGCAAAATTAGCGGGACACCCTTTTGGTTGCATAATTAGCGCGCGGCCATTTTTTTTCTGACATTCAGCAGCCACGTCTGATTCCGTCCGCGTCAGCGTGTAGCTATTCCATAAACCTCCGTAGGTGTAGCATTATCGATGAGATCTAGACCGAGGTTGGGTTCCCGACTCCGGCTTCTCGTTTATTGGAGCGCGTTGACGAGTCTAGCGGACACATCACCGCTGGAGTCCGAGGAAATGAGCTTGTCCCCAAGCCATCTCTTGTCGTTCTTGTCCAGAGGAGAACATTGGAGTGACCCCGGTTCATTGGGCAAACTCTCAAAGCGTTGTGGCTATGAGGGAGAAGAGAAAGGATAAAACAAGTAAGTGTATGCCATTCGTCGTGGACGTGCATGTACAACATGCATGCATGCATCGTGAGGAACACGATGGTGACGACATGTACTCGCATGTTGATCGAGCGTACACGAGGAACACGTTGGTGATGGAACATGTACTCACATGCGGAGCATGCATGAGCGTACGTGAGGTCCAACGTCCGCATATGCTCGCGCATCTAATCTACTACACTCCATCCGTTCAGTAATATACATACATTTACCTTCTTGTAGATTTATTCATTTGGGTTCGTATCGAGTCTATGTTTGATGTGTAGATTCACTCATTTTAGACCCCTCTTCCTCGAAATAGGCTTCTGCTTATTAATATAGCAACCACACAGTAGAACAATAGGGGCCTCAGAACAAGCAAGCCCATACGGAACAAAAGAGAAAGAAAAGAGAAACTAATGTCAACAATGTCGGATCGACAAAAAACAAAGATGTCCCGCAACCGCTGCGTCCATCGGAGAATTCCAACCAGGTTCTTAGCCCAAGCAACATCTTCAATAAGGAATGCAAAGCCGACGATGATGCTGCTGCCCGGACTAGTTCAAGGGTTTCCATCATCACGTAGAGGGACGAGGGGAAGGGGTACACCCAACCCCCTTCAGGAAGGAAGGGCGCGCCCGTGGGCGTCAATGCGTCATAGCAGGTCAAGCAACCATGGATTTCTCCCAAAGAACAACACCCCAAACACTGCATCGTGTTCTACCAAACTCGCCACCCACCAACACGTGCCAGCGGGAACAACCATTGGGGGAGGGAACCACCTCTACCACCATTGGGGGTAACCCTACGCACACAATGACACAATGACAGAAGCAGACCAGACCCACCTGCCCCGGTCAAGCCCAAGGCGTGCTCGTGAAGCTCCAACCACCGAGTTGCAGTATGCGCGCCGCCCTCCCCGCCACGCCTAGCTCGAGCTGCCCCTTCGTCCACTGGAGTCGGGATAGTCACACTCGGGATAGGCCTTCCTAGACCTAGATTGATTCGAAAGGGCCCAGATCTATAGGGGAGGGTGCTGCCAGGAGCCACCAAGCCGCTCCGTAGACAAGTGGCCGCGCCGTCGCCACCTAGAGAGACCGTCTTGGGCATTATGTTTATGGCATGTTTGATTTGGCGTGAATCAACAAAAGAAGAGGAAGAACGAGCCCATCAAGCGCACCCTAGATACTAGCCACATCAGAACCATAAAGGAACGCCAATATCCAGCGGAGGCCCGTGAGCTAATACACCAATGCCCTGAACACCGCCACTAGCCCGATAAGAAACAACAGGAAGCCAGTAACACGAGGTGGGTGACGGCGTACGATGTGCACGGTTTGGCGTAAGTTGGACTGACGACCCTTGAGGCCTAGCCGCTAACGACATCCTCCTTATCGTCGTCCTCGGAAGCATGCTCATGACCACCATTAGAAAAAAAACCCGGCGGGGCACAAGAAGTTTCAACTTCTCGATTGGCACATCATCCTGGAGGACAACAACGGGGGATTACATGGCCACGATGGGCATGCCAATTGCATCAAAGATGACACAAATAAAAGAGGCACCATTGATATCATCTATGCTAGTCGTTTGTTTGTTGCGAAGAAGGTTTCCGAGTTTGGCCGAAACTATGTCTTCGAGGGCAAGGTCCACGCTCCGACTGCGACAAACGACCTTAAACGTGGCATCATATTTCTACTAAATTGGCGGCATCACATTCCAAAGAGTCAACATGTAGGCATATCTTCTAGTGGACAAGCAAAGCGGAAAGGAGCATGTTGTAATCGCATGCAAACATAAGTAACAACTGAATAAGAAATATGAAACCCCACTTCTAGGAGACACACCGGTAAAAAAAGCATGAGTACAATATAATTAGTAGTATTATTTACTTAATTGATCATTACAAATTATATTTACGTTATTAATTAATAAGCATAAATGGTGGGACCGTGGAAGAAAAGCACAAGATGGGTTGCACCTGCTCCCAGTATAGGTATAAAATTATTGGAGAGAACGAGGCATGATCCCAATAAATGCATGCACAATTTTAGTCCTTTTCCCTTGTCGCATGCATCCATGTTTCAATTGTTGATAATGCGAAATTCAGATAGGCCATAGTACTATATCCAACATTTGCGCACCCAGTCGGCCGGGCAGAGAAGGAAAGGCCTAGATAAGGCCCAGACAACATGCATGCGCTACGGCCTTTGTTGTACCCAGCAGAAAACTGCATAGTTAGCCAGAAACGAGCTGAGAGGAGAACTTTTAGTCCCACACGGCTAAGGGGTGAAAGTTGAGAGCAACTTATAAGGGGAGAAGTTGTAGACATGTAAAATGCTAGAAACACACACAGGGCTGCCTACATACACACATAGCGCGTGCGCTCGCGTGAATATGCGCGACTTAAGACTTTGGACGCTTGGCGATGGCGCGGCTAGCGGACTAGCAAATAAAACATATCTCTTTTTAAAACCCCAATCACAGCTGAGTTATCGTTTATTTTCTAGTATCCACTGTATTTACTAATTAAATTCATCCATGTAGTGCGTACGTGCACAATTAAGTTCAGTGTCTCGTCGCGCCTAGCTCTGTGTGCCGGTGTTAATGAACACCACCGCTCCCTCGCCTCCCTCCGGCATATAAAAAGGGTCGCTCTCTCATCGTCCCTCACACACAAACCCTAGCGCATCTCTCCCCAACCCTAGCCACCACCATCTCAATTGTCCTAGTTCACGTTGGATTAGGTGTTCATGTAGGTCTAGGAAAGTTTGAGTTGGTTGTTCTAGTCCTAGCTAGTACGTACATGTTGTATCCGGTTGGGTTCTACGTGGACTACTAGCTTGGTTAGTATTCCTAAATTGGTAAGGTAAGTGTCTTACCATTAATCCAGATTTTTATCACATCCCAGATGGAACCTTCAAGAAAATAGGACATCCATTCCTATTCTAAACAGATTCTCAAGCGCCGTCAGTCCAATCTTCTCCCTTCGTTTAAAAAATGAAGGTGTATAAATTTAGTTAAAATTTAACATCTTCCAAATTTGACTAATATTATTGGCAAAAATATGAATACTTGCGAACACCAAATAAATATCAATAAATTCACACTAAAATATATCCTCACAATTGTATTGACTTAATATTATAGATTATTAATGTTTTCTTCAATATATTTCGTCAAACTTAGTAAGCTTTAACTTTTAACTACATTTGTATGCCTTTTCGCTACTATAAATATGTGATGGTATTGGTTGTCAACATTTTTTTTTTGCTATATTACTACCTTTTCTTTGCTTGACTTGAAAAGAAGCTAGCAACCAAAATTCAATTTTTTTTTCTCGAGGAGAATAAGAGGCCACATCACTCTGGAAGGAAACTGAAAATCCTACACCAATAAAATCGGCTGCCGGGGACCAAAGATATTCCTGCCGTCTCTAGCTTTCCCTTCTTTCTTCCTATAAAATTTCTCTCTAACAAAGAGAATGGAGGAGAGAGGGAGGTCACCTCAGTTATTTTTATATCCGAACTCTTTACTTATGCACCTTAATTTGTAATAGCTTTCGTGCTTAAAGTTATATATCTTGCTATCATATAGTCGCTTGTCTTGCTTAGCATAAGTTATTTGTGTACATAGGTGAACCCTAGTTATATATGTTTTGTGTTTGACAAATTAAACGTTAGTTTTTTTGCATTTGTTCAAGCCATAATCGTAAACATATTCACCCTCTCTAGGTAGCATCCATGTCCTTTCACTAACCCCACACAACAACAAAAAATCTCAGCTACAACCCTCACATGCTCGTCCACTCTATGCACCAGATTCCTGCACATGTTCCTCACGTTTTGCAGCCTTGCAGCTTTCAGGTCGAGCCACTCTAGAGGCCACAGATGGTCACCCAAACTGGAGGTGGCAGCCGGCGCCGTGTCGTGCCATGTATTGGTGTATCTACTGTGTGTTCCTCTACGAGCTCATCCACGGGTGCACCCCATTGGCTGGCGCAACGCTCCGCAACATCGTGCGCGCAACGCTTGCCTTCCCCGTCTCCTGCGGCTTCCAAGGTGGCGAAGACGCAACGGCGGCATGGGACCTCATCGTGCGCCTGCTCTCCCGGGACCTGGGGACCCCGCTTCCCATTTCTCCAGAGACCTCAACTCCGCACTCCTCTGCTCGTCGCGCCAGCCTGCAGACGTCTCTACACGATGTTGCAGCGGTCGCAGCCCTTCTCCGTCCTGGCTGCTCGCATCGTCAGATGTCTGAGCGTGTTACGCCGGCTTGGACACGTCGTTCCCGATATGGCGGTTGCGACCACGAGGGCTAACGTCTGTGGATTTGGGAAAAAGAGATAAGGATCACAAACGCGACAGAAAAATATATAAGGGAGTTTTCACAAAGAAATGATGCCACGTGTCAGTCCCTAGACGGTGATTTGCACCTATGTTACAAGTTGTTGGACTGCCGCACTACAGTTTGCAGGTTTATGTACTAAAATGCACCCGCGTGACAAGTTTTTATACCTCCAGTGTTATTAGCTCTTTTATAACTATCATACATGTACATGATACAGTACAAAAACTTTCCGTTTCTAGTTCTAGCACAAAGCAATACTGGTTCAGTTGGTTAATGTGTGAAGTCTGTGACGCTGCCTAGAGGCAGGTGCAGCCGTGCAGGGATTGAATCCCACCAGCGCGTGATATTTTTGGAACGTGGAAATTGACATGTGAACACGATATATATGTGTAACAGTTCAGATCCAGGTAAGGTCTAAATTTAGTTGGAAAGCATTCAATTCCATAAATTACATACTGGATCAATTAAAATTGGCCAAAATTTCGCCTTAGCAATTGAAAATACGGGCAGTACATGTTGAAACAGGGAGTAGCAAAAAGAAGGTAATTTGCTTTTTTTTTTCCTTTATGCGAACTACTACAATGCCAAAATGAAACAGTCAAACAATTGACATAGTAATTTCCAATGTTGCAGAACGAATTCCTTTTCTTATTTGTGAGGCCCCGTTATATTTTAATGTAGCCATGAGAAAACTAAAGAAAAATTGTTCTTACAATCTTTATAATGAATTTTGCCATTCCCATCTCTATAACAAATAAATAAATGGGCAATGTAATAAGACAAAAGGAAGATGAATGGAATTTGTTCTAGGCGTACGTGAACAGCTAAGTCCTCAATCATTCCGATACGGTGATTTGTGGCTCATAATGTTTACCATTAATCCAGATTTTTATCACATCCCAGATGGAACCTTCAAGAAAATAGGGCATCCATTCCTATTGTAAACAGATTCTCAAGCGCGGTCAGTCCAATCTTCTCCCTTCGTTTAAAAAATGAAGGTGTATAAATTTAGTTAAAATTTAACATCTTCCAAATTTGACTAATATTATTGGCAAAATATGAATACTTGCGAACACCAAATAAATATCAATAAATTCACACTAAATATATCCTCACAATTGTATTGACTTAATATTATAGATTATTAATGTTTTCTTTAATATATTTCGTCAAACTTAATAAGCTTTAACTTTTAACTACATTTGTATGCCTTTTCGCTACTATAAATATGTCATGGTATTGGTTGTCAATTGTTTTTTGCTATATTACTTCCTCCGTCTCAGTTTACAGAGCTTACGCGTATCCCTAGGTCGTAAATTTGACGATAATAATGTAATATATGTATTATAAAATATATATTATTAGAAAGCTTAGATGTTTTACTTTCTAATAATATAATTTTTATATTATATAAATACTATTATGTTGATCAAATTGACAATCTAGGGGTACGCGCTATGAGCTGGGATGGAGGGAGTACTACCTTTTCTATGCTTGACTTGAAAAGAAGCAACCAAAATTCAATTTTTTATTTCTCGAGGAGTATAAGAGGCCACATCACTCTGCAAGGAAACTTGAAATCCTACACCAATAAAATCGGCTGCCGGGGACCAAAGATATTCCTGCCGTCTCTTTCCCTTCTTTCTTCCTATAAAATTTCTCTCCAACAAAGAGAATGGAGGAGAGAGGGAGGTAGAGAAGCAGAACCAAAACTAGGCCGGGGACAAACACAAGGCCGAGAGGCGCGCGGAGCTGTCAAGTGTCCACTGTCCCTGTCCTCCATCTCTCGCCGGCCGGAGAAACCCAAGGGCCTAGTCACGTTCGGCGCTCGTGGCAATGGAGATGACGAGGTTTCTCGGCGCGTGCTTCCTCGTGTTCCAGGCGGCGGCGGTGCTCGCCGACGACGGTGACAAGCAGGGCGCGGGTCTGCTGGACGCGGGGAGGCTGGAGAAGTTCGTGGACGAGCTGCCGGACATGCCGGTGCTGCGCGGCTACGGCGTGGGGGAGGGCGGCGTGCTCGTCGCCGGCGAGCTCACCGTCGGCATGTACGACACCACGTGGGTACGTTCGTCTACGCGAGCCTTGTTTTATTTCCCTCCGCCTCTCCGTCTTCTTCGTGGGCGGCGCGACTTGGATTGTACTGCTCTGCATGTCAGTGTACAACGGCCGTGACGCGCGCCATCGTTCGGTGTCCCATTCTTCTTCAGACGTTTGGGCTTTTAGCGTTTCTTCAGAGATATCCTACCGCCCGTTAGGGAAACTGCTAACCAACGACCCGACGACGGAAATGAACTAAACTCGTGCTTCATTCATTCTGCGAAGGAACGGTGGAAGTGAGTTGACACGTACGCATCGAATGACTCGCTTCAAAACAACAAACGCGGACCTCATCGCTGACCGCCACGTTCGCCGAGCTTCATTCATTCTGCCAACCAAAACAACAAACGCACCACTCGCTCCTGTCCCGCACGAACCACCCAACCCTAGATCCCCGCCGCCGCCGCCGCCTGCTGGCCGGCGGATCCAGGCCTCGCGCGGTCACCGGCCCCATCCAAGCTCGTCAATGGGGTCACCCAAATCGCACCACGGCTGGCTTGCTCGCCGGAGCGCGCGTGCGTCCATAGCGCGACGCGCGGTGCTCCGGCGAGCTCGCCTGCCCGCGTCCGCGTCCGCGTCCGCGCGCGTACTGGATGAGTACAGCATCGACGCGGGATGTGGACGGCAGATCAAGCGTCCTCCTCCGCCGCCGCCGCAGCACCCGCGCTCCGTCTCCGTCTCCTGCAACCTTGAACATGGCCGCGCCCGCACCACCACGGTGAGGACCTCTAATCCCTCACATCTTCAGAATCTTGCGTACCTTGGTTGTTGCAGGACACCACGCGTTCCTAGGAACCAAAAAAAAAAAAGACACATCTTGTGCTAGGTTCAGTCAGAAAGGTGCACTATATTTGTTCTTCCTTCTGCAGTCAACGGCATTTAGATTACAAAAACCCTCCGAAATTTCACAAAGGGAACCGCCGTTTTCTTGGATGTCTGTAGCTGGCGCTACAATTCTCTTTTCAGTTTGCTTGGAACGGATCTCCCTTGACCGTCTGCTTTGCAATCGTTTTTAATCAGGCAACGTTGCTGTTCCCGTGCGGTGCGGTGGTAGTAGACGACGCAAATATCCTCGCCGCTGCTTCCGCCGGCGTCCTGCTGCCTGTCTTCCGCGAGGGTGTTCTGCCATTGGAGGTATATAAATCGTTTGCAAGCATTACGACGTGTACCGGCCAAGAAGTTTCGCGTCGCATGCATGAAGCACAACAAAAGTCACCACCGCATGGTTGTACTTGCTCGGAAGTCGGAAGTACCTCGCGTGTACGTACGCGGGCACGCGGGCGAGAGGGATCCGCCCGTTCCGCACGCTGCTGTGCCACGCGTCATCACGTCGCTTGCCCAAATTCCCTTTGCGAAGTTTCCCTCTAGGTAGCGATACCCCGCAGGCAAGGACCGACGTGATAGACCTTCTTATTGGGGTCCATGAACATTTACATTGGGCCGGGGTGGTTATATTCCCAGCAAGACTTGCCGAACGGAACGGCCTTGCGACGTGCTGGCCTGGGCTGGGCTTCTGATTTCTGAACTGTAAATAGTATTCGCTTCCGACTTGAGCCGCACACACCTGACTGCCGTTTAAGAACCCAACTTTGCTTTGGCAAAAAAAAAAAAAAAAAACCCAACTTTGCAGTGTCGTGCGTACCGCAGCAGCCGCTGTTCAGTTCAAACTGACGGCAGCGTCTGAGCGAGCGAAAGGTACGGATCGTCAGGTGGACGCCAAAGCCAAAGTGCCAAACAACATCAGCCAAACATTTCATCATGAGAATGCAGCCTTTCATTATCAGATCTGGTGCACTTTTATTGATTCACCATGTTTTTAAATAGTATCAAATCAACTACAAAATACTCTCTGCATCTATCTATTTGTTTCCGTGAATGCATTGCTGATTGTATGGTGTTCCTTTTTTACATCAACTTATGGAACTTCGTATCTATCCATGCTAATAAACTCCAGTCAGGAGCCATTATCTCTGTCATGTATTCAGTAGCACAGGTAATGAAATCCAGTCTTGTGCAGCTAGGTTCAGAAGCAGCCCTACATATATTTGTGCTTCATTTTGCAGTAAACGAAATTCAGATTTCATTACGCACAGACTCCAAATTTCAGAGATTGAACCACCGATTTGCTGCTGTCTAGATCTTCTTCTACCTCCTAATTGCATTAGCATGCAGATTTCTTAGGGGATTTTTCTATTTGCTCGTCCAATTTATACTCTACATCAGAATTGAATGACATACTATAGGTAATTGAATAATGTGCTTCCATTTGATTTTGCTCAGGTCACGTTGCTGTCTTGGCGGTATTGTGGTGTCGTGTGGTCGAGTTCCGGTGTCTTTCTGGTGGTGGTGGTGCTGTCCACTTGAGCAGCCGCCTCCCATGGTAGAGGATGCTGCTCTCCTCGCTGCTGCTACAGCTGCTGCCTGTCTTCAGACAGGTTCTTCCACTGCACGTATAAATCCTTCTCTAGGTTGCTCTGTAGTGTTATTCTGTTGTTCAATCATGGACAACAGCAACAGTCAAACATTTCATCCTGAAAATGCAGGGTTTTTTTAATCAGAATCATGTGTTGTCAGAAAAAAACACAGCTTGCAATCATTTCTTAGTGGATTTTGCTATTTTTCCTCGTCCTATTTATACTCTACTACATCAGAATGGACTCGCCACCTAATTGAATATGTGCTTTCCTTTGATTTTGCGCAGGTCATGTTGCTGTCTCGATGGTGCTGCTTTATCGACTTCCTCGGTGGCTTCCTGGTGGCGCTGCTGTACACTGGAGCAGCCGTTGTACAAGACGTCATTCTCCTTGCTGCCGCCACCGCCGCCTCGTGTCCAACTGCTTGACCATGGATACTGCTGCCGTCTCCACAGAGCTCCTTCTTCCACTGCAGGTATAAATCCTTCTTCTCTAGGTAGCTCTGCTCTGTTGTTCTCTCATGGACAACAGCACCAGCCAAACATTTCATCCTGATGAAAATGCAGGTTTTGTTTATCAGATCTGCGTTGCTTTTATTGATTCACCATGGGTTTAATTGGGTGCTGCTGGTTATTTACATGATCTGCTCTCTTTTCTTCACCATGTCAATCCTAGAGAGTTGTGTTTATGAAGATTACAAAAACCCTCCGAAATTCTCTTTTCAGTTTGCTTGGAACGGATCCTGCCCGCCTTGACCGTCTGCTTGCAATCGTTTTTAATCAGGCCACCGTGGTGTTCCCGCGGTGCTAGTAGAGGACGGAACTATCCTCGCCGCTGCTTCCACCGGCGTCCTGCTGCTTGACCATCGCTGCTGCATCTCTTGAGCGAGGGTGTTCTTCCATTGGAGGTATAAATCCTTCTTCTCTTGCTCTCTTTGGAGTTTTGTTTCGTTGGTTATTATTCCTGGACAACAACATCAGCCCAAACATTTCATCATGAGAATGCAGCCTTTGATTATCAGATCTGGTGCACTTTTATTGATTCACCATGTTTTTAAATAGTACCAAATCAACTATAAAATACTCTCTGCATCTATCTATTTGTTTCCGTGAATGCATTGCTGATTGTATGGTGTTCCTTTTTACATCAACTTATGGAACTTCGTATCTATCCATGCTAATAAACTCCAGTCAGGAGCCATTATCTCTGTCATGTATTCAGTAGCACAGGTAATGAAATCCAGCCTTGTGCAGCTAGGTTCAGAAGCAGCCCTATATATTTGTGCTTCATTTTGCAGTAAACGAAATTCAGATTTCATTACGCACAGACTCCAAATTTCAGAGATTGAACCACTTCATTGCTTTCTAGATCTTCTTCTACCTCCTAATTGCTTGTATGTTGTGTACACCGTCCGTAGCACGCACGTGGATGCCAGCATTGGGATGCAGATTTCTTAGGGTTGCTATTTGCTCGTCCAATTTATGCTCTACATCAGAATTGACTGACATACGCTAGGTAATTGAATATGTGCTTCCATTTCATTTTTGCCCAGGTCACGTTGCTGTCTCAATGGTATTGTGGTGCCGTGAGGTCAAGTTCCGGTGGCTTTCTGGTGGTGGTGCTGTCCACTGGAGCAGCCGCCTCCCGCTCTCCTTGCTGCTGCCTGTCTTCAGAGAGGTTCTTCCACTGCACCTATAAATCCTTCTCTAGGTTGCTCTGTAGTGTTATTCTGTTGTTCAATCATGGACAGCAGCAGCAGCCAAACATTTCATCCTGAAAATGCAGGTTTTTTTTTAAAAAAATCAGATCTGGTGTATTTTTATTGAGTCACCATGTTTTTAAATAGCCGCAAATCATCTACAAACACTTTCAGCATTTATCACTTCGACTGTGTGAAAGCAGCGTTAATTGGATGGTGGTGATTATTTATATGATCTGCTCTGTTGTGCCAGCAGCCTTGCAATCTAGCTTGCATTTCACGTTTTGTATGTCATGTGGTGTATTTAGAGTCTGGATACTTAGTTTTGATTCCGACCATATAACTTTTTGTTAGATGGCATCGACAGGACCATGGAGTGGAGCGGCTGGAGCATCTCCAAGATCCCATCCAAGCAACAAGATTGTCCAGGAAACCCTATTCGACCATGTCCTGGTAATCGATCCCTCCTTTAGATCTCTCCTACCTTTTCCCTTTTCCTCCTAGCATGGGTGTTGCTTCAGATTAGACAGATTCAATGTTATTAGATTTTACTGGGATTGTTGGACGTAATCATGCCGTGCTGGTCTGTTAATTTGCGATTCTATCTTCATGGCAGTGATAATACTCCTGGTCACTATCTTCCTGTCCTCATGGTTTGTGTATCAAAGGACGAAGTTGTGATAATTTTGTATATTGAAGTGCCAATTTTGAATGTTAACTTTTCTAAAAAAAACACTCTTCGTCAAGTCAATTGTTATTACATCCAAAGGTTTTGCTGTTTGTGTAAGTGGCTTTGTGCAAAAAGATGTTACTGGGGGAAAATTTGGGCTTTCATTGGAGTTTATGCCTAGACCCCAGCTCTCGCAAGAGGGATAATTTTCAGAAATGACCGATCCAAAAATTAATAATGCTTGCTTCTACTTGTGCAATTGCATTAGCAGACTGATTGTGTAGTGCAGATGTTTAGTGCCATTTTCGTATCTATAAAGTCATCTATTATTTCTCTTGGTCTGACACACGTAGCTGTAGTAGTCACGTATATTCTATTACCTGGGTTTCATAAAGAAACAAATTTACAAACATTGTAACCCTTAATAACTTCCATTTTCCTTTGTGTCTTTGCATTTCAGCAGGTAAAGAGAGGGCGAAGAAGACCAACAAGAAGACTTAAGGAAAGATCAGCGCTCGATCCTTTCTACTTTCTGTATGTATTTGATCTGGTAGTTCTGGTGCAGGTGAGTCGGACCTGGAACTGGAATTTGTACATGTGTAGTAGCAACTATTTCCATTCCCGGGTTTCTGTTTGGTTGAGTTGACTATTTGAATGTTATATGACCTGTGCTTTGTGCACTATTATTGTGAATTATTTGATCTGTGATTTGGATGACCAAAAAGGGGAAAGGCCACGGCCAAATTTCGAGCACGCGTGCTAACTAAACTTCCATTGATTTATTTCTTAGTTGCTGCTTTCTTTCTCATAATTAAATGCTTTCTTTCTCTTAATTAACTGCTTTCTTCCTCTTAATTAATTGCTTTCCTTTTTCTTTCAGATCACCCCAGCTGGAGCAATGAAGTTCACCTGTACATGTTCGTACCGGAGCTAGCTAGTTCCACTCCGCTGCGAAGCCTGTCTGTGGCCCGGGACCTAGTGGCGCCGTCAACGCAGTGCCCGCCGTGGCTTTTAATGTTATTTTCTTCCATCGTTGTAATGTTCGCTGGTGGTTGGCATTTGTAACATCATTCTTGTAAGGAGTTGTAATAGTGTAGTATAGTAGATGTTTACATTGCCATGTTGGTAGTCTTTTCTTAGACTGTTTTCGTTTGTTTGAGACCTGTGATCTGATTTGAATTGTGTGTTCAGATGTCATATTGGTTGTGCTATTTGCACAATTATTATGAAATTGTTTGATCTTTGTTCTGAATGTTGAATACACAGGCAAGGTTATGCCAAAATTTTGTGTTGTTGGTAATAAATAAGCCTTTCACTCATCAGTAAACAAGTATTTTTTCTTAATGAAAACTAGCTTAAGTATCTTGCTACTTTGCAAGTCGCTGTTGCTAGCTAGTTCTTGGCCTCTTTGGCAAGAAGAGGAAATAAGTAACATAGTGAATGAGGAGGGGGTATGCATCTTATAATCTTGTATTATAGAATAACAAACGAAAGAGAAAGCCTGCACATAAATCTGAGAGTTATTTCAATCAAAGGAAAAGAAATACTAGCTAGCTAGAAAAGCATGCACTAAGAAAGTGAGAATCGACGTAGTCAAGTTTCGCCGGGACGAGATGAGCATGAAAGCACATGCACCAGCACGAATAGAGATATCTATGACAAGGCTACGCTGGGCTGGGCGGTAAGGCCGTCTCGCTCACTCGCAGAGTCGCAGTCATATACATACATTTTTTTGATAAAATCACATACATGGATAAGTTTAAGATTAAGAACGAATGAGTACGATGATGCCCTATCAATCAAGCATACAAAAACCAAATCCTAGACCTAACCTCTCTTCCTTCTCTCATATATGAATTAACACGTATTACAAGATGGTACGAAGAAACATACACTTTTGAGTGGATTATTGTGAAGCATGAACATGTTTTCTAGGGAAGGGGGTTGACACCTTCGCCGCAGACCACCTTTTTAGCCGATGAGCATTAATCAGAGGTCATGTTTGCTTTCTTGAAACCGGTGTTCCTGTCTCGGCCTAGTCGAGGATGGAGACACATGCGATAATACTCCTAGCATCTTGGCCGTGATCCAGTGCGCCCTTAGGAAATTGGGGAGGTCTCGACCTGACCTTCTGTGGGGTCTACGGTGGCGTGACATTGGGAAAAGACGAACACCAAACTTAATTACTCGTGGATGAAAATAGAATGACGTCTTCACCATCTAGAACCCGATGTTTCATTCTGGGCGTAGTCAAGGATGGAGAGACGCACACGACAACGTCCCTAGTAGCTCGGTCATGATCCGGTGAGCCGTTGAGGCAATTTGGGAGGTGTCACATATCTTTTTATGGGTTATGGTCTAAATTGTCGCGTTGCCGGAAAAAAGTAAAATGAATGCGTTTTGGGCGGAGATTGGATTCCTCACTATGGATCGGTTCTGGGAGCACGTCGGAGTATTTATTTCTGAAGAGGAAAGCAGAAACGGCTTAAGAAAGAAAGAAACAAAAATGACGCAAAAGCTTTAATCTATGGACAGTCTCCATGTTGAGCTAGTTCAGTGAAATAATAGCAGCAGGCCAGGTGGCGTGAGATGACAAAATATAACCCGAACCAAACAAACTAACCGCCACTGGGCATCACTTAACAAAAACCGTCACTCGAATTTTCAATCGTCAGCTGGTGATCTACCATTTTATTTACCGGGACCAACGTCTGAGGAAACATGCGGCTCTCTAAGAGCATCTCCAGTCGCGTCCCCCAAACGGCGCCGGATCGAGCGTTTGAGGGACGAGTTTTGTTCATGCCGCGTTTGGGGGACGTCGCTCCCCAGTCGCGTCCCCCAAACACCGTCCCCAATCAGAAATTCAAATAGTTTGCATTCAAAAGAGATCGTTCCAGCCGAAGACGTCACGATCAAAGTAGCGGCGATCAAAGTACTGGGCGCGTGATCATATTACAGGCCGACGCAAGAATTAGAAGAAGGGGAAGGGGTTGGGCGATGTTGACGCTGACGGTGCATCTTGAGTCGACGTAGGCCCGTCGATCACGATTAACTCATCGTGATCTGCCCGGTGTGCATGCTCCGTCGCCGATGTCGAGGCAGAGGCCGACGCAGGTGTAGTAGCAGATGTTGTCGCAGACACGTCTGCCGGCTCTTGCTTCGGGGTTGGGGTTGCTGCCGCTATCGCTGCCTGGGCCGCCGCCTCGGATGCCGCCTCGGCCGCCGCCATTTTGGCTTCGATGTCATCGAGGATCTGGCATTTGAAGAAGTTGTGCGCCGCTCGCGTCCGGGGAGACATTCCTTCTGTCGATGCTCTCAGCAGGGACATGTCGTCCCTGCGTTTCTTGAGCTCCATCTTCTCCTCTTGCCTCTTGAGCAGCGTCGCCCACCTTTCCTCGGCCTTTTTGTCGCGGGAGAGCAAGGTCGAGGAGACCTCGACGAGGCACATACATCTTCCGGCGCAGACAGTCTTGATGCCACTGATCATCGGTACAGCCTTCCGGCTTCTTCTTCGAAGCCGGCGCCTTCCGTGGCTTCACGAAGGGCGCCTTCGCCCCTTTCGTCTCATTGCCCGCCGGCTTCTTGGCCGCTTTTTTGGCCATTTTTTGGGGGCAGTCGGCGGCGCCATGGATGGGGAGAGGGTAGTGGCGGCGGGAGGAACATCGTAGCGACGGCGGAGGGAGAAATGAATCGGCGGGATAGGTCAAATGTGATGGGATGGCAGAAATGCGCGGCGGGAGAGGGCGATGTGGCGGGAGAGACGCGATTTGGCGGGAGAGGGGGACGAATGCCGCTGACGCGTCAGTCCCGCCACTCTCCACCTCGCTTTTCGGTGTGTCCGGCGTCCCCGGAGCGTCCCCTGTGTAACGGGGACGGGCTCGGGGCGCCGGACACCGTATCGGGCCGTGTCGGACAAAAAGCGGCTTTGGGGAACGCGGCTGGGAACATTTTTTTTCCGGCGCGCCCCAAATGCCTTCGGGGGACACTATTGGAGATGCTCTAAGGCCATGTAGAATGCAAGTGGCATGGTGCACGTCTCAATCTCTGCTGTCCAAAGATTTAATTGTTTCACCTTCCTTTGCCGGGAGGTTATAAGAGCATCTCCACTCATAGGCCTTTGGGGAGTGTCGACGCCTAAATTCTTGCCCAGCCGCGGCTCCCAAAACTGTTTTTTAGCCGGCGCGGTCCAACTTTGCATCCGGCGCCCCCAAACCGAACCCAGTAGAAAGGGAGGCTAGCGGGGGTGTCGGCGCGCCGCGTGTTGGCAGGAAAGACGCGGGAAGAAGCCGCGGGAAACGCCTGCCTGGAAGAAGCCGCAGGAAACGCGTCGACGAAGTCATCTTCCTCATCGCCTTCCGCGCCCATCAAAGCCTACTCGCCTGCTGCGTCGAGTCGTGCCGGTGTTAATGCGCATGCTTGTCTTCAGTGCCGCCTGCTCGTCTTCAGCGGCGGTCAAAGGCTGCTCGCCTGCTCGCCTTCCGAGTCGAGTTGCGTTGGCGTTAATGCGCCTGCTCGTCTTCAGCGGCGGCATTAATGCCCGCCAATAGGCTTCCTCGGTGCTATATAAACCGCCGCGCGCCTCCCTCGCCGCGCATTCCACCTCGGCTCTCCTCCTCCAAACCTCCACCGCGTCGTCATCCGCGAGCCCCTAGCCGCCATGGACCACCAAGGACGAGAGAGGGTAGGCTGGGCACGATTTATGGCGTCGGCACCCCGGTAGCCCTTTAGGGGGGGCGGGCGCTTTAACACTTTCTTTTTGTGTAGGCAGATTTCCAGCCATTTTTCGTGTAGGGACTTTTCCCGCTTGATTTCGATGGGAGCTATAGCACACGTATTTTCCATGTGTCATCTCATTGCCCTATTATTTTATGGATGGAATGATGGATGAGACCCATTATTCCATGTGTCGTCTCGCCGCCGAGCGTCCTCAACGACCTTATCTTGTTCCAGGGACAACCACTACTTATCATTTCATGTGTTGTCCCTTGTTGTGTGCCCTTATTTCATGCATGAAGTAACTATTATCCGTGATTTCATGTGCCTTTTTAAGGTCACACGTGTTACTGTCACATGCATGGAATTCCATGTGTCGTTTCGCTGCCGTTTGATGTGCTAGGGCTCCATGATGTCTAAAGATTATGTAGTGTCCCCCTAGTTTCGTGATGCGTGCATATGAAGCTTTGAGAGCTTTCCCACATGTTTCCGTCTTTTGGCAGGTTTCACATGGGTTTTTATTTCTACCAGGCGTATCGTTTCTCTCATTTTCCAGCACACACATCCTTCCTAGGTGTGTCGTCCAATTTTTTCATCTGGAGATTTCATGGGTCGATAGCGTGTTAATAGAGTTGTAGCTTCTTCGTATGGGCTTTTATAGCATGCACTTAAGATGTCGTTGGAAAGCTCTGGGGAAGTTTGGTTTTTGAGACTTGTATTTTTTTAAGATCACTATTTTAGAGAACTTCTCCCACTCGACCAAGAGTTTCTCAATCCGTGGGTGTAGCTATCCATGGCGTTAAAGACAATTGACCTCTCGTGTTTCAGACCATAGCTGAGTGTGTGTCCATAGACAACATGAAGCTTTAAAGAAGACTAATGACCCTAAGGGAAGGAGGTTCATGCCACCGTGGACCTCACCAGCTGATATGTCAAAATTTCCAGGGTATGGATCCAGGTTTCCGTGCGTGCACGAGGTCAAGGATGGAAGACACAGAGCACCCCCGGAAAGTTTGTTGCTCGGTGATGCGACACATGGAGAAAAAGATTGAGAACAAATTCATGAATGAGATCTCGGTAATGCTACACCTATGGACGAAACAGGCTACGGAATGCTACGCGCTGACGAGTCGAGCTGATGTGGAGGCCAGCGTGGATAAGTTTCTCCGTCCCAGGCAAAAAGAAAATTCGTTTGGAAAATATCCGTCAATCCCAGCCGAGCTCCGCTTCTCTTTAGGTGGCGCGCGACCAAGCCCTCGTTGGCACCGGCGCAGCGACCTCCTGCTTATCGATGGAGGCGCGGCGACACCCTCGTCGGGAGCGGCGCGGGGACCTACCCCTCGTCGGTTGCGGCGCGGTGACCTTCCCTTTTTTCAGATGGACGGTGACCTCCAACATAGTGGAATCTCTTGGTGGTAGGCGGTGGCGCGGAGAGCTTGTTCTTGTCGGAAGCAGCGCGTCGATTCCCCTCTCACAGAAACGGATCTCATTAGGGTTTGGTGTTAAAACTATAATTTTGAGAATTTACAGTGCAGGTGTGGCAACTTGATGAAGAATTTATCTTCCCTCTTAAGTCTTAATGCAACTCTCTTTCAATTTCTGTTCGTGGGTATACAACGGCCCGATGAATGATGCTAATGTGGTCTGGACTGAGATGAAGGCGATAAGATTGCTGACTGATTGCTAAAGGATTGCTACCGGGTTCTTCTCTGCAGGAGGGCGAGGAGCATGCAAATTTTGGTAGTGGATTAGTCCTGGGGATGATGTATTGTTCTGCAGCCTGTAGTATATAGTTAGTGAATGTAGAAACAATGCTGGGTTGTATGATTTCTTATCAGGGTAAAAATTGTGTGACACAGCGAGCTGTGCACTTATATTGTGTTATCTTTGTACCATCCTACTTTGTAAGCTTCACGTTTATATTTACATGAATACAAATTGTTCAGATGTACTTGCAATCTGGATTCTGTCCTTGTGCCTTGTTGTACTGCTGCTAGCTCATGGTTTGGCTTCCAATATGCTCAATTACCTGGTTCTTATTTCTGGTTCTAGGATTTACAGTGAGATGTAGTTTGGATAGTTTCCAAGCTAACAACAGACATTCTGAACTGTCAGTGAAAAGAAGTGCATATGCACAATGGGCATCTACTTGGAAAATTGCAATTGCATATAATTTTGTAATCAGTTCAAATACACCATGAAGAATCCAGATTCAGATACATAAATAAGTTTTACACTAAAATTTCCAAGTACATGATAGATTATAAGAAAGGTCAGCATCCAACATCCTTAAACTCAGTTCATGTCTAACTTTGATACTTTGATGCATGGTATTGTTGGACTCTCCAATTCCATCAAAGCGTAATTGTGAAGAACTAGACAGAGGAGCGGAGTTTTGCTGAACTTGATACATCATGCTTGTATATTTTCCAAGAATTGGAGGCATAACAACAGACGATGAACCTCCATACGCTAATGCAGTTGCCATGGTTGGATTAATGTTGCTAACACTAAAGTCAAATGGTTCCTGCACCAAACAAGTTTAGAAGGTAAATTAGATGTCAAAGTACTTACTACAGAGACAAATAAAGAGACAAAAAAATATACATGAATTGGATTATAAATTAATTTTTAGAAACAACAAGATGAGAAAAAATGTACCACAAATGTTCGGTAAGGTAGTGGAGTTGTCATGCTTTGATTTACGTTGCCAGAACTAATGCCAAAGTCAAAAGATACCTGCTACGGATAAAGTCGTAAAAGACATGGATGCTCAAGTATGTACTGAAAAATAAAGAAATGACAAACAAAGATAATTTTTTCATCTCTGTTTGAGCTTCTTCTCGTCACACAAAATCATTTTGCTTTAGCGTAATTTTTGTAGTACTCCCACACATCATCCTCGGCATCAAATGTCATCCCTGATTCAGGATCTTCAACTAACACATCTGCTTGAGCTGCACCATGGTCTTCTTCAAGTTTCACGCTGATTTTCTTCTTTTGCTCGATGCCATCGCCATCGCCATCGCTTGAAATAGACATGTCACTTGATTCTTGAACACAACCAACCCCATCACCCATTCCTGTGCATCATGATAATATTATAAACATATATGTATATATGAAGTTAGTATACAAAGAATATATTAGTCATCCCAACTGAACACTCATGCTACTGCCGCTCGAGGTAATGTTCACTACGACCAATATTTTCCACTAAAACAGGTATAAGTAGCTACTAAACTAAACTACACAATAATCCATGTAGAATATTAAGATTAATTACCTGCAAATGCAGATGGATAAGTATCAGGAAAGCCAAGCTGGATTCGATCAATCGACTTGAACCTGTTTCTCTTCCCTAGAATGATCTACAGTAGCTTGGTGTTTTCAATCTGAACCTACAGTATCGTCAGTTTCATAATTAGCCGAACGTCCGGCGGCCGCCGATGGCAAACGGCAAGGTCTATCTTTGGGTTAAGGAATATGGTGAGGTACCTGTGTGCGGTTTGGCCGTTCACGACGGCTCAATGGAGCAAGCTCGACGTGATCGATCTGAACAAAGGCAAAACATACGGCTTCAGCTATTGGTTCATTGCATAATTAGCAGAATGACCGGGCACCGATGGCGCGACGGTGAGGTCTGATTACTGGTTGAGGAAGATGGTGAGTACCTACATGCTGCCCGGTGGTTCACGACGGCGCGGTGAAGGAAGCTCGGCGTGATCGATCTGAACAAGGGCAACCGTACGGGGCAGCTTCAGGTGTTGGATGCAAAATTAGCGGGACACCCTTTTGGTTGCATAATTAGCGCGCGGCCATTTTTTTCTGACATTCAGCAGCCACGTCTGATTCCGTCCGCGTCAGCGTGTAGCTATTCCATAAACCTCCGTAGGTGTAGCATTATCGATGAGATCTAGACCGAGGTTGGGTTCCCGACTCCGGCTTCTCGTTTATTGGAGCGCGTTGACGAGTCTAGCGGACACATCACCGCTGGAGTCCGAGGAAATGAGCTTGTCCCCAAGCCATCTCTTGTCGTTCTTGTCCAGAGGAGAACATTGGAGTGACCCCGGTTCATTGGGCAAACTCTCAAAGCGTTGTGGCTATGAGGGAGAAGAGAAAGGATAAAACAAGTAAGTGTATGCCATTCGTCGTGGACGTGCATGTACAACATGCATGCATGCATCGTGAGGAACACGATGGTGACGACATGTACTCGCATGTTGATCGAGCGTACACGAGGAACACGTTGGTGATGGAACATGTACTCACATGCGGAGCATGCATGAGCGTACGTGAGGTCCAACGTCCGCATATGCTCGCGCATCTAATCTACTACACTCCATCCGTTCAGTAATATACATACATTTACCTTCTTGTAGATTTATTCATTTGGGTTCGTATCGAGTCTATGTTTGATGTGTAGATTCACTCATTTTAGACCCCTCTTCCTCGAAATAGGCTTACTGCTTATTAATATAGCAACCACACAGTAGAACAATAGGGGCCTCAGAACAAGCAAGCCCATACGGAACAAAAGAGAAAGAAAAGAGAAACTAATGTCAACAATGTCGGATCGACAAAAAACAAAGATGTCCCGCAACCGCTGCGTCCATCGGAGAATTCCAACCAGGTTCTTAGCCCAAGCAACATCTTCAATAAGGAATGCAAAGCTGACGATGATGCTGCTGCCCGGACTAGTTCAAGGGTTTCCATCATCACGTAGAGGGACGAGGGGAAGGGGTACACCCAACCCCCTTCAGGAAGGAAGGGCGCGCCCGTGGGCGTCAATGCGTCATAGCAGGTCAAGCAACCATGGATTTCTCCCAAAGAACAACACCCCAAACACTGCATCGTGTTCTACCAAACTCGCCACCCACCAACACGTGCCAGCGGGAACAACCATTGGGGGAGGGAACCACCTCTACCACCATTGGGGGTAACCCTACGCACACAATGACAGAAGCAGACCAGACCCACCTGCCCCGGTCAAGCCCAAGGCGTGCTCGTGAAGCTCCAACCACCGAGTTGCAGTATGCGCGCCGCCCTCCCCGCCACGCCTAGCTCGAGCTGCCCCTTCGTCCACTGGAGTCGGGATAGTCACACTCGGGATAGGCCTTCCTAGACCTAGATTGATTCGAAAGGGCCCAGATCTATAGGGGAGGGTGCTGCCAGGAGCCACCAAGCCGCTCCGTAGACAAGTGGCCGCGCCGTCGCCACCTAGAGAGACCGTCTTGGGCATTATGTTTATGGCATGTTTGATTTGGCGTGAATCAACAAAAGAAGAGGAAGAACGAGCCCATCAAGCGCACCCTAGATACTAGCCACATCAGAACCATAAAGGAACGCCAATATCCAGCGGAGGCCCGTGAGCTAATACACCAATGCCCTGAACACCGCCACTAGCCCGATAAGAAACAACAGGAAGCCGGTAACACGAGGTGGGTGACGGCGTACGATGTGCACGGTTTGGCGTAAGTTGGACTGACGACCCTTGAGGCCTAGCCGCTAACGACATCCTCCTTATCGTCGTCCTCGGAAGCATGCTCATGACCACCATTAGAAAAAAAACCCGGCGGGGCACAAGAAGTTTCAACTTCTCGATTGGCACATCATCCTGGAGGACAACAACGGGGGATTACATGGCCACGATGGGCATGCCAATTGCATCAAAGATGACACAAATAAAAGAGGCACCATTGATATCATCTATGCTAGTCGTTTGTTTGTTGCGAAGAAGGTTTCCGAGTTTGGCCGAAACTATGTCTTCGAGGGCAAGGTCCACGCTCCGACTGCGACAAACGACCTTAAACATGGCATCATATTTCTACTAAATTGGCGGCATCACATTCCAAAGAGTCAACATGTAGGCATATCTTCTAGTGGACAAGCAAAGCGGAAAGGAGCATGTTGTAATCGCATGCAAACATAAGTAACAACTGAATAAGAAATATGAAACCCCACTTCTAGGAGACACACCGGTAAAAAAAGCATGAGTACAATATAATTAGTAGTATTATTTACTTAATTGATCATTACAAATTATATTTACGTTATTAATTAATAAGCATAAATGGTGGGACCGTGGAAGAAAAGCACAAGATGGGTTGCACCTGCTCCCAGTATAGGTATAAAATTATTGGAGAGAACGAGGCATGATCCCAATAAATGCATGCCCAATAAATGCATGCACAATTTTAGTCCTTTTCCCTTGTCGCATGCATCCATGTTTCAATTGTTGATAATGCGAAATTCAGATAGGCCATAGTACTATATCCAACATTTGCGCACCCAGTCGGCCGGACAGAGAAGGAAAGGCCTAGATAAGGCCCAGACAACATGCATGCGCTACGGCCTTTGTTGTACCCAGCAGAAAACTGCATAGTTAGCCAGAAACGAGCTGAGAGGAGAACTTTTAGTCCCACACGGCTAAGGGGTGAAAGTTGAGAGCAACTTATAAGGGGAGAAGTTGTAGACATGTAAAATGCTAGAAACACACACAGGGCTGCCTACATACACACATAGCGCGTGCGCTCGCGTGAATATTCGCGACTTAAGACTTTGGACGCTTGGCGATGGCGCGGCTAGCGGACTAGCAAATAAAACATATCTCTTTTTTAAACCCCAATCACAGCTGAGTCATCGTTTATTTTCTAGTCCACTCTATGCACCAGATTCCTGCACATGTTCCTCACGTTTTGTAGCCTTGCAGCTTTCAGGTCGAGCCACTTGAGAGGCCACAGATGGTCACCCAAACTGGAGGTGGCAGCCGGCGCCGTGCCGTGCCATGTATTGGTGTATCTACTGTGTGTTCCTCTACGAGCTCATCCACGGGTGCACCCCATTGGCTAGCGCAACGCTCCGCAACATCGTGCGCGCAACGCTTGCCTTCCCCGTCTGCTGCGGCTTCCAAGGTGGCGAAGACGCAGCGGCGGCATGGGACCTCATCGTGCGCCTGCTCTCTCGTGACCTGGGGACCCCGCTTCCCATTTCTTCAGAGACCTCAACTCCGCACTCCTCTGCTCGTCGCGCCAGCCTGCAGACGTCTCTACACGATGTTGCAGCGGTCGCAGCCCTTCTCCGTCCTGGCTGCTCGCATCGTCAGATGTCTGAGCGTGTTACGCCGGCTTGGACTCGTCGTTCCCGACCGAGATCGTTGGCCTGTGCGAGGGTATCTACTGCACCAAAGTGAAGACGCACGCGGACAATGCTAGATGATCACCGACGGCCGATCCGATCGGCCATGGCGGTTGCGACCACGAGGGCAGCACGTCTGTGGATTTGGGAAAAAGAGATAAGGATCACAAACGCGACAGAAAAATATATAAGGGAGTTTTCACAAAGAAATGATGCCACGTGTCAGTCCCTAGACGGTTTTGTACTGATTTGCACCTATGTTACAAGTTGTTGGACTGCCGCACCACAGTTTGCAGTTTTTATAGATAGGTAAACCTTTCATCATTTATTTATATCCTACCTTTATGGACTATGATAATTCTCTGTATGATCTTGTAGAGGTTGTTACTAGCTTCGAAATGAGCTCAAGACCATCAAAATCTGAATCTGAATGGTCAAGTTGTGTTCATTCTCGTTTTGCTGCATCGAGCCTAGGGGTAAAATATCCGCCCAAATATACGGCCCCATGACAGGGGCTTGTGCACCTCGACGTTAATTTGGCATGGTCGCTCCGATAATACGGTCCGGGGGCGGATAATCCTGCCTGAGAGGTCCCCAACAACCATATTTCGTTGGAGGGGACTATAAAAGGCCTCCTTCTTTCTCCTTGGGCTGAAAGTTCTTTCATTTTCTTACCTCCATTGTTAAATTTGAAGAGTTTACCCTATTTCTTGATCCCCCATGATTCTTGCATTTTCTTGAGGAAAAAGAGAGAGAGGAGATCTAGATCTACATCTTCACCAATCAAATCCTTCTCTTTGTGAGGGGAACCCATTAGATCTAGATCTTCAAGAAATTTGGTGTTCTCCTCTTGTGTTGTTCCGCTCTTATTTCTCCAATAGCTTTAGTAGTTTTGGTTAAATTTGAGAGTGAATTTTTGCCATTGCATTTGGTGCATCGGTTTGAGTTCTCCGCGGTGATACGCGGATGTGAAAGTTTGTGAGTATATCTCTTCGGGAGCTTGTTCCTCTTGGGTCCTTGAACCCTATTCGGCTTGGTGATCTTATTGGTGTTTTTGGGGCTTCCAATTAAGCTATAGAGATTCCTCAAGTGTGAGACCTTTGTGGCGATTATTGGGAGCCTCCAATTAAGTTGTAAAGATTACCCCAAACTTTGTGCGGGTACGGTGACCACCCGTAAGGTTCCATAGTGGATCGATGACTTCCTTTTTGGTGGCAAGGCTTGAGGAGAATACATTGGGGCCTTGTGCCTCCACACTGCTTCAATTGAGAGTAGCACTCGCAAGAGCGTGAACTTCGCGATACATCATCATCTCCGTGTCACCTCAGTTATTTTTATATCCGAACTCTTTACTTATGCACCTTAATTTGTAATAGCTTTCGTGCTTAAAGTTATATATCTTGCTATCATATAGTCGCTTGTCTTGCTTAGCATAAGTTATTTGTGTACATAGGTGAACCCTAGTTATATATGTTTTGTGTTTGACAAATTAAACGTTATTTTTTTGCATTTGTTCAAGCCATAATCGTAAACATATTCACCCTCTCTAGGTAGCATCCATGTCATTTCAAAATCTCAGTTGCAACCCTACTTGCAAATTGCAACTATAATAAATAACGATAAAACTATCACATGTGCTCAATAACCTTGATGGCGAATGAACCGGTAGACCTCAGGGTTCACAGTTTACTGATCGAACCACTTGTTTGTCTGGTTCAAGGGCTGGTATTTAAAGCTACAAAAATAAGACAAGTTTTATAACTATCATACATGTACATGATACAGTACAAAAACTTTCCGTTTCTAGTTCTAGCACAAAGCAATACTGGTTCAGTTGGTTAATGTGTGAAGTCTGTGATGCTGCCTAGCGGCAGGTGCAGGGATTGAATCCCACCAGCGCGTGATATTTTTGGAACGTGGAAATTGACATGTGAACACGATATATATGTGTAACAGTTCAGATCCAGGTAAGGTCTAAATTTAGTTTAGTTGGAAAGCATTAAATTCCATAAATTACATACTGGATCAATTAAAATTGGCCAAAATTTCGCCTTAGCAATTGAAAATACGGGCAGTACATGTTCAAACATGGAGTAGCAAAAAGAAGGTAATTTGCTTTTTTTCCCCTTTATGCGAACTACTACAATGCCAAAATGAAACAGTCAAACAATTGACATAGTGATTTCCAATGTTGCAGAACGAATTCCTTTTCTTATTTGTGACGCCCGTTATATTTTAATGTAGTTATAAGAAAACTAAAGAAAAATTGTTCTTACCATCTTTATAATGAATTTTGCCATTCCCATCTCTATAACAAATAAATAAATGGGCAATGTAATAAGACAAAAGGAAGACGAATGGAATTTGTTCTAGGCGTACGTGAACAGCTAAGTCCTCAATCATTCCGATACGGTGATTTGTGGCTCATAATGTTTACCATTAATCCAGATTTTTATCACATCCCAGATGGAACCTTCAAGAAAATCGGGCATCCATTCCTATTGTAAACAGATTCTCAAGCGGGATCAGTCCAAGCAACTACTCCCTTCGCTCAAAAAAGGAAGGTGTAAAAATTGAGTCAAAATTTAACATTTTCTAAGTTTGACTAATATTATTGGCAAAAAAAAAAGAATAGTTGCGAACACCAAATAAATATCAATAAATTCACAATAAAATATATCCTCACAATGTATTGACTTAATATTATAGATTATTAATGTTTCTTCAATATATTTCGTCAAACTTAGTAAGCGTTAACTTTTAACTACATTTGTATGCCTTTCTTCTACTATAAATACTGTACTTAATATTATAGATTATTATTATTTTTTGTTTAAAAAATGAAGGACTATGTCATGGTATTGGTTGTCAATTTTTTTGAACGGAGCTATATTGCTACCTTTTCTAGCTTGACTTGAAAAGAAGCAACCAAAATTCACTTTTTTTTCTCGAGGAGAATAAGAGGCCACATCACTCTGCAAGGAAACTGAAAATCCTACACCAATAAAACCGGCTGCCGGGGACCAAAGATATTCCTGCCGTCTCTTTCCCTTCTTTCTTCTTCCTATAAAATTTCTCTCCAACAAAGAGAATGGAGGAGAGAGGGAGGTAGAGAAGCAGAACCAAAACTAGGCCGGGGACAAACACAAGGCCGAGAGGCGCGCGGAGCTGTCAAGTGTCCACTGTCCCTGTCCTCCATCTCTCGCCGGCCGGAGAAACCCAAGGCTAGTCACGTTCGGCGCTCGCGTGGCAATGGAGATGATGAGGTTTCTCGGCGCGTGCTTGCTCGTGTTCCAGGCGGCGGCGGTGCTCGCCGACGACGGTGACAAGCAGGGCGCCGGCCTGCTGGACGCGGGGAGGCTGGAGAAGTTCGTTGACGAGCTGCCGGACATGCCGGTGCTGCGCGGCTACGGCGTGGGGGAGGGCGGCTTGCTCGTCGCCGGCGAGCTCACCGTCGGCATGTACGACACCACGTGGGTACGTTCGTCTATCTACGCGAGCCTTGTTTTATTTCCCTCTGCCTCTCCGTCTTCTTCGTCAGCGGCGCGACTTGGATTGTACTGTTGTGCATGTCGGTGTACAACGGCCGTGACGCGCGCGCGCCATTGTTCGGTGTCCCATTCTTCAGACGTCTGGACTTTTAGCGTTTCTTCAGAGATATCCTACCGCCCTTTAGGGAAACTGCTAGTCAGTAGTACATGCATGTTCGGTCAAAAAAATAATGCATGCTCAGGTCATCAAATTATAGATTTGTAAAAAACAAGTTGGGAGTTGAGTTTCTTCAGGCATATCCTGCCTTTCAGAAGGGCTCGGCAAGACTGAAAATACTAGTCACTCGTGTAGTGCATGCATGTTCAGTCAAAAAAAAAAGCATGCATGCTTAGCTCAAATTCGTATTTATTTTTATAATACATAGTAGGACTTGTTTTTTTTGCTTAGAGTTTGTGAGCCTGATCATGCTTTAGCATAGTTTGTTGGCTTGATCACGTACACTTGCAGCAACCACCAACCTCACTAGTTTCCGAGATGCCGTCGCTGAAATAACAAAGGAACCAAATAATGTCTTTTTTGGGTCCTATACCAAAAAGCACACTGGTTTTTGTTCTTAAGCTTATCAGCTCATCACGAATTCAAAGCCGCTACTATTTATAAGTTTGCATCAAAGAGAAAGCAAGAAGCCTCTGCGCTGTTACACAAAGTGCAGAAGGGGACCTCTGTTCTATAGTGGGAACCCAAACTAAGAGCACCTCCAAGAGAGTTGCCTTTTCGAGTGTGTTTGGGGGTTTTGCCAATCTACCTTTGGATTGGCAAATATCCAAAATATAGCAAGCTTGCTAAATTTTGTTTCCTGGGAACCACATATAGCAATGCTTTTGGAGCAACATTTTTTTTTTAGCTCAGATTGCTAAAAATGCGGTTTTTAGCAATCTAGGTTAAATACCAATGCTCTTGGATACTCTTTAATCTGAGCTAAACCCATTGCTCAAAGAAAAGGCCAAGATGGTGATGCCAAATTCCATTTCCATGTATAATAACACTACCAGTATCAGTTCGGCTCATCCTCTGAACTATTCCACTTCAGGACTTGGCTTGATCTTGTTTCTCACACGACATTCAGCTAAGCATGTGTGACGTAGTCCACGGATTCACATCTCAGTGGATCGCACTAACATGCCACCCCTAAGCTACGGCTGACCTCCAGTAGTAGCACTGCACAATTGTGGGCAGTCTAGCTCATGGGCGGGGCCGACCGACTACCTTATCGTCTTTGGAGCCGAATGGCAGACAATAATTCAGAGCTTTTTGGAGATACATTACAACTTGCTTTTGATTTCCGTAGCCAGCTTCAGCTGACTTTCTGGGCGGCAGCGTCACCACAGACTAGGAATCGGCATCAGTCGGATCATCGCTATATCTCTGCATGGATTGAGGCAGCGACATAGATATGTTATTCTTTTTTGATAATAAATATATATTAGAACTAAGATAATATTAAATGCACCCAGTCTTTGTAATAATATAATATTTAAATCTAGTCTAGACATTTAGGTTGCACATAGCTAAAAAAGTAAAAGTAAAAAAAAAGCCCTCACCATAGCGACCAGAGTTTGTGGCAACATGAACAACCCACCACCATTAACATCAACTCGACTCAAGTTCTCCAAAACGATGCCTCTAGGAAGTGCAAGTGCTGTCGCCTCCCTGGCTGATCACTATATCCAAAACATGAGTTTTCACTTGGACAAGGTCAATCTTCAGACAATAACTTCAACAAGGAAACGGTTATTGAGCAACCACTGCTGCATACAACCACCAAGGTCAGGCCTAGAGTTTTCACTCTGAAAACTAAGACACGGAGATCAAGCAATGCCAATAAGAACGAGGTCACCCTATGTTGCCGCCCCTACGAGGTCATCATGTCCACGGTTTAAATGCACACAACGAGTAGTGATTCAACATCTTCTCCCGCTAGTTTCTATTATTCCACTCGGTGTTCCTTTTTCATTTGCTTCCAATAGTTTGACCTATCTAGAAAAATTGTTGGCCTACGAATGTGGTTCCGATCCTTCCAGTGATGCCAGAAGTATTTTAATATACGATTTTATCCGGTTCCTATTTTATTTATTATCCCTGATCTGGAAGTCACAAGTACTCCCATGGACAACCGCTGACAATAAGCAATCTCGTCTCGACCTGTGCATGCTGGATGATACCTTCAGAGGCTAACCAATCTTCAAACAAGTCCACTTTGATAATCCCCAGGTCAACACATTTGTACCCGTGGAAGTGCGGATGTCGATGTACCGAAGGTTTCAACATTTAGAGGTTTACGGCCGCAAGGCGCCCAGGCATGCAGCCTTCTACGGCGTAGGAGTTGTATCCACATAAGAGACACATATGTGGAGAATTAGCGTCGTCGGGGCTACATGTCATCTGGAACCATAGACAACAAGCATAATATAATGCGGGGTCGACAAGAAACGGGTAGCCGGCATAGCCGACACGACCCAACATACATCGAGATCCAAGAGATTCATTAATAAGATACTTTCTCCGTCCTCAAATAAGTGTATATCTAGTTCTAAACTTTATTCATAAAAGAGTGTACTCCTACCTTCCTGATGCACTTTAATTTCTTCTCTTTCATCGCACGAAAATTAAAATCTAATAATATTGATCACATGTTCTTCTTGTTTTCTACATGCACTTAGCTCATTGAAGGTGAAAGAATTAAAGAGGAGAGATGCATGTTTCTAATGTACTTTTCACTCCACTTCATAATTTATCTTGGAAAACCCGCATGTACACTTATTTGTGGACGAAGGGAGTATGGCCGTGCGATCTCGGAGTGGGCCACCGATGAGATCTAGGGTAGCAGGTCAAGGAAGAAGTAGCCAAGCCAAGCTGTTGGCGCCGCCGCCCCGAGCGCCACCACCAGTAGTGGCTCGCGCTGCAACCTTCGACCGACGAGTCACAGGGGCGCCACCCCGGAACCACCACCCTTCACCACCAATGACCCACATACAGTGGCTACCACCAACAGAGGACACCCCGCCACCCTTTGGCAGCGGGTCCACTGCCACCGCGGCCCAGCGGTAGCGGCGGTAGGGAGCCACGTCGAGGAGCTCTAACGGCGGCGCTAGGTTCCCCTTGGTGGCGCGTGGGGAGGGATGCGAGAGGGTGGAGCGACATTGAGTTTTGTTGAGCCAATGGTATGGAGATAATGTGCAATGGTGCTAAATTATCCTTGATTTTTGTTAACTACTATGTACTTGAGAAGGCACGATGGCAGATAACATTCCACTGCCGCTAGGTTCTTCCTTGAACGCGTGATTACTGTCTTACCACGTCCAAGAATCTTTGGAGCCGAATGGCAGACAATAATTCAGAGCTTTTGGCCAATCCATTTCATCAGCTCCCTCTGGATTTCCGTAGCAAGCTTTAGCTGACTTGGTGCGCACCAGCGTCATCCGGTTGTCGCCATCGCAGTGACCTCAGTCTAGGAAACATCACCATCACCATCAGCGCTACAAGAAATTTGCTGTTGAATATTGAGGTTGAATTGGACAGTCAGAATAAACTGAATGTAGTTGGGGCGAGGAGAAATCAAATGTTTTTTTAAAAATTCACAAGTCATAGTCTGATTACTGGACATTCTGAAATACCGCTTTTGAATTTACAGTCTCCAAATTATGAACTTGACGGAGTGCATTCCCTCGTTTTTTTGCACAGAAATTTCACCGCGATCTCCCGGCGACGCGGGTGTTCGCCTTTGGCACAAGCAAGGCGACGGCCACCGTGCCAGGCCCGACCATCTTCGCCACCCGCGGTGTCCCGACGCACATCACCTGGACCAACCACCTCCCGCCACGCCACTTCCTGCCGTGGGATCGCTCCCTCGCCACGGCCCGCCCGCGCACCGGCGTCCCCACCGTCGTCCACCTCCACGGCGGCGTGCAGCAGTCCACCTCCGACGGCCACTCCATGGCCTGGTTCACCTCCGGCTTCTCCTCCACCGGGCCTCACTTCTCGTCACCGTCCTACTCGTACCCGAACGAGCAGCCGCCGGGCAACCTCTGGTACCACGACCACGCCATGGGCCTCACTCGCGTCAACATCCTCGCCGGCCTCCTCGGCGCCTACCGCGTCTCCGACCCGGCGGCCGAGGCCAGGCTCGGCATACCGACGGGTGGCGGGGAGTTCGACCGGAACCTCGTGCTGTTCGACCGCGACTTCACGAGGGACGGAGCCCTGTTCATGAACGCCACCGGGAACAACCCCACCGTGCATCCGCAGTGGCAGCCGGAGTACTTTGGGTCCGTCGTGGTGGTTAACGGCAAGGCGTGGCCGTTCATACGCGTCAGGCGGCGCCGGTACCGGTTTCGGATACTCAACGCCAGCAATGCGAGGTTCTTTAAGCTCTCGCTCTCCGGCGGCCTCCGGTTCGTGCATGTGGGGTCGGACTCCGTATACCTCGCGAAGCCGGTGGTTACCGACGATTTCCTGCTCGCTCCGTCGGAGATCGCCGACGTCGTTGTGGATTTTGCTCAGACAGCCAAAACCAGCGGCGCGGTGGTGCTGCGGTCCGACGCGCCCGCTCCGTACCCCGGCGACCCGGGAGACAAGGCTGACACGGTTGCGGTGATGAAGTTCGTGGTGTCGAGGAAGCAGGAGCACGACCCGTCCGCCGTGCCCGCGGCGCTGATGACGCGGTACCCCAAACCGGACGTGCGGGAGGCGGTGCTGACGCGGCGGATCGCCATGTACGAGTACACCAAGAACGGCACGGACGAGCCGACGCACCTGTACCTGAACGGGCGGGCGTACACGGACCCGGTGACGGAGACGCCGCGGGAGGGGACCTCGGAGCTGTGGGAGGTGATCAACCTCACGGACGACAACCACCCACTGCACGTGCACCTGGCGGTGTTCGCGGCCCTGGAGCAGCGGTCGCTGCGAAGCGTCGACGAGTTCAGGGAGTGCATGAGGGGGAGCGCGAGCGGAGGCGCCGGCGGCCGGAACGACGCGAAGGCGTGCGGGCTGGCGCGGCACCTCGCCGGAGGGCGGAGGCACGCCGTGCCGAGGCAGGAGCGCGGGTGGAAGAACGTGTTCAAGGTGCGGCCCAGCACGGTGACCACGTTGCTGGTGAGGTTCAAGCCGCTGGAGGAGGAAAATGAGGGGAAAGGGAGGAGTGGCCGCTTCCCGTTCGACGTCACCGCCGGCCCGGGCTACGTCTACCATTGCCATGTAAGCATCAAGAAAATACGTACCTGCATTTTCTCGACCTTGATCATTATGCGTCTATTACAAAACTTGTTCATACTTTGGTGTGCATTTGGGATGCAGATTCTGGACCATGAAGACAACGAGATGATGAGGCCGATGAGGATTGTGCGTTAGCTCCATCAAAGTGTGTGTGAAGTAGACTTTATTTGTGGCTTGCCAGGATATTCCATAGGAAAGTTCATCCCTTGAAGTACCTTAAATTTACTAATAATCAGTAACAAGGTGGTGTAGCATTTAACTGTTGCAAGGCCTTTCAGTGTCCCTCTCACCTAGCATGTAACTGTAGCAGCAATAATCTACTTTTACAAATCAAATTTTGCATAATGTAGTGTTTAATATAGGAACTTGTCATTGATCATTTGAAAAAGGCATGCGTCGCTTACCAGGGAGCCTAGCTAACTGATGGAAGAATCCAATACATTCCATGGTTTGATTTACCTGGACATCCCTTTATCACTTAAAATATTCTGGTACAAATTTAGTCAAAAAGTTCACCCGGTTTGACTTCCAAAAAATCTTATAGGCACTATATTTAGCATAGAGGGAGTACTATCAATAGAATCAAGCCATCTTACATAATTGCAAACATCTACACATAAAAAACACACACATATTAACTTGATAATTGTAATCTGTACACGTACCTATATGCAAGGAGTAACTCTTGATTCACAACTGTAAGAAGTAGAAGATAAAACAAACTTCACAGGTTCTATGATGCACTCAGGCCTTCATATGGTTATGGAAGTTCAGTTACAAGAATTTTCCATTGAACCAAAGAAGTGCAGAAAAGCTAGATACAGAAGTTGATCTAAAAAGCTAGATACAGAAAACCATTAAAGAAAAATAGTTGCATCACGCTTCCTCCGCAAGGTTGTTTTTCGCTGCTGTTGAGCAGAAGAAGGGACATGATAACTGAACTCGGTATATGGGGCTATCTGCGATTCCCATGTCACTAAATCAAAGTCACCCTTGGGACGAAGCGAGGGATTCACAATGATGTCTCCAATCATTATCTTGGGTAGTTTCCTTCCTGAAACCTCTGCTTCAGTTCGAGGCGGCATAAGGTGTAGCGGAGCAGCGGGAGAGGGCAGAAAGTCGGTGAAGTCTATTGGATAGCGTACTCTGAAACGAAGTGACAGATGCTCACCAAACATGGATAAATTAATCTTTGCCACATTCTTGTACCTGTTCAACATGCTAAGCCAGAACCGAAGGCTTAGATCCCTCCTCAATATATTGGCAACTGAATATGCTCCCACAAATGACCCTCCCAGCAATTTGATGAACTCTTCTATCAATAGTGTTAGCTTTGGGTGGTCCTCTGCGTGTGCACTTCCAAATGCTAGTGTCTTGAAGAGGTATCTGTATTCCCCATCTTCTAATCTACTTAAGTGGATTGGCTTCACAGTACCATATCTCTCCAAACTTTCCATCCTACTTATGATTATAACCTTACTTTCTGTGCATATGGATGTCACTGCCTGGTAGAAAGATATCCACTTGTCATCACTGACATCGGAAAGAAAGGTGACAACAACCAATAATCTCCCTGATGTGCTTTCATTATCTATCCCGTGGAAGTTGTCTTCGTTGAAGTACAAAACTGAAGAGAAATGACAACGCACCTTCTCATCATTCCACACATGTTTTACTAAAGTTTTCTTGCCGACTAGTCTGCCACCAATGATTGGAAGCACAGATGGAGAACCAAGAGGGTTGTGCTGTAATAAGAAATTGATAACATGTTGCTTCTCGGTCTGACGACTGAACATGAAGTTATCAACGTAAAGATAGGTGTCGTAGGGTCTACGACACATCATGGCTTCACATCCGCTCAAAAGTATAACAAACTCTGTCATATTAGAAACGATGGTTTCTAATTTTAACAAGGCACGTTGTAGATCACAATTGTTATCAACTTCATGATTTCCTATACTAGTGCTTGCACGAGAGCGCTTCAGAGGAGTGCCAAAATATGTCGCCGCAAACGAGGCAGTAGTCATCACTTCTTCCTTGGAGCCCTCTTTGATTAGTTGGTTGCACTTGAAACTGTCTAGCACATAATAACCATGGTACATAGCTCTAGATAGCATTTTGAGTTGTTGAAGCATACCAGAGTTGGTGATGTACCGGCGATCCGCCTCCTCGACAACCGTGTGAGCTCTTAGCAGGAGCTGCTGCAACCTCTCCACATGCTTCTCCTCCGACCATGCAATGTCTGAATACATGTTCATCAAAAAGGAGAAAAATCTGCTAACAAGATCACCTGCAGCCGCAGACAGAACCGCTTCCATCCCGAAAACTTTAGGCTGAGACTGAAGGTGTTGAGCGAGGAAACTGTTTTTGGTTTTCACCTGGTAGAGATCACGATTCTAAGCTCTGGTGTTATTTAAATGGACGCCATGGTATTACCGTGTATGGTGGAAGACCAATTGGGTGCGTTTTTGGTGACCGGTCCATGTCAATGTGGAAATTTGGCATGGACAGTGGTATTTTAGTCAGTCTAAATCAATGTGGAATTTTAAGCACATGGTGCACCTTTATTGACGATCTAGACCAATGTGTTAACTTTTTGCAGATTATTTTATCTACTAATGACTTTAGGACGTCACATAGTCGTCATCATGAGCTCAAACCCTGCCAATACATTAAGAGCTTGCAATCATAACTGATTAGCTCCACAGGCGTTCAGAACTGATTCATGCGATCAGATGCTATTTTTTCTTCTTGTCAGTAACAGGTCGTTCTGAACTTTCAGCTGTTTTAGCATTTCGCTGCTGCAGCACCGCCAAATCTTGGGTCTGCATCTCATCTATCATGTATCAGTAGTAGAAGATGTTAGATGTATATATTTGTCTATTGTAGTTTTCCCGTATGTTAGGGGCTTTCTGCATATGTGCACCTGTACATGTACTATATATTGTGGCCTTTGACCCCCTGGTAATACAACAAGCATATTGCCCTAACATGGTATCAGAGAAAAATTGGTCCTACGCTTGTTCCCGGCCGCCCCACCGCCGGCTTCTCCTTGCCTCGATCTCGTCCGCCTCGATCCCCCGCGCGAGGCCGTCCCGATCCGCCCGCTGGTCTCCGTCGGTCGTCCTGATCCGTCCGCCGCTGATCTCTGTCCGCCCCCGCGCGCGTGGCCCGATTCGTCGCGAGCTGCTCCCGTCCCGGCCCGATCTCGCGTGGCCTGATCCCTCCTGCCGCGTGCTACTCCCGTTCCCGCTGCGTCCTGGCTTCTCCCCCGATTTCCTCAGATCCTCAGATCCGCGCGTGAGGCTGTCCCGATCTGCCTGATCCGCGCGCGTGCCTGCCCTGCGTGCCTGCCCTGCCCTGCGTGCCTGCCCTGCTCTGCGTGCCTGCCTCTGTTCCGCGTCGCCTGTGTCTCTGCTCCTCAGGTCCGCATCGCCTGCCTCTGTTCCCGTCGGTTTTCCTGTCTCCTGATCCACATCTCGCCAGTTGACCAAAAAAAAAAAAACAGAGCTATGTCTTCCTCGGGCTATGTTGCGATCCCTCGCTACCGGGTGATCTTCGATGGCGCGAATTACCCTGATTTCGCTGCGTTCATGCACGTTCACATGCGCGGTCTTCGTCTTTGGGGTGTGCTTTCTGGCGAGGTCTCCTGTCCGCCGCGCCCTGTTGCTCCTACCGTGCCTGTTGCACCGCCACCTGTTGCCCTTGCCCCTGATGCTACTCAAGAGGATAAGGATGCAGCCAAGAGTGCTGATGACACTGCTCTGGCTGATTATGACCGGAAGGTCCAGGACCACTCTACTGCCGTTGCAACTTACCGGCAGGATCTGACTGAGTACACTCAGTGGATTGATGAGGATGCTCGTGCTGCTGCTGTTCTCACCTCCAGTGTTCTGCCTCGCATGTCTGCTGAGTTTATGGGTCTTCCCACCGCTGCTGCTCAGTGGGCTTTTCTTCGTCAGCGCTATCAGCCGTCTGGTGATGCTCTTTACCTGTCTGTGGTCCGCCAGGAGCATGCCCTTCAGCAGGGTGATTCTACTATTGATGAGTTCTACACTCAGAGTGCTGCTATTTGGCGTCAGCTTGATTCTCTCCGTACAGCTGTGTGTGCCACCTGTCCCTGCTGTCCGACCGTGCGCGCGGATCCGGAGTTTCAGCGCGTTTTTGAGTTCTTGTCGCGGCTCCGTAAGGAGTTTGAGCCGCGCCGGGCCCAGCCTGCTTGCCCGTGGTCGTGTTCCGCTCTCTCGAGGTCCTTGCCGAGCTTCGTGCCGAGGAGACTCGTCTTCGTGGTGCTGGTCTTCTTGAGTTTCCCTCTCGTTCTTGCTGCTCGTGGCCCTCCTGTGCCGTCCGCTCGTGGACCTCCTATGCCGCCGACTTCGTTGCGGCCTCCGGCACGGCCGATACTACCTACTCCTCCATTCCGGGGTCAGCGTCGGGCCCGAGCAGCCTCGTGGTTCGACGTCACCTCCTTGCACCAACCGTGGCAGGCCCGGCCACACTATCTCTACTTGCTGCGAGAGGGATCCCAGCTTACGCCCGCCGCATCTTACTCGTCGTCGAGGCCGGTTCTTCGGGATCTTCTCGCTGTTGCGCTATCTAATCAGGACATTATCCGTGGTCTTCGTGGTCTGCTCGCTGGTATAGGCTCTTCCTCGACGGGTACTGCTGGTTCTGTGCCTGGCTCTTCTGGCACCGCGCGACCACCTTCTTCCACACAGTCAGGTACGTCATCCCCGTGGTATCTGGATTCTGGAGCTTCTTTTCATATGACCTCTGCGTCTTCTATTCTTTCTGCTCTTCGCTCTCTTGTTTCGCCTGTTCGTGTTATCACGGCTGATGGTACCTCTCTCCCTGTTTCCAGTCCAGGCACCCTTTCTACTACCTCTTTCTCTGTTCCTGATGTTTCCCATGTTCCTATTCTTAAGATGAACCCGTTTTCCGCTAGTCAGCTTACTGATTCTGGTTGTCGCGTCATTCTTGACGCTGATTCTTGTGCTATTCAGGACCGCCGTACACAGGCCCTGGTTGGAGCTGGCTCTCGCAGCCTTGATGTCAACACCCGGATTTTTAAATCCAGATGCCTGTTATGCCATACATCGCAATCCCAGGAATATTGTTGTTGCGAGACATAACAATTGAATATCATAAGTTATCATTCATTACAGACCATAGTCGTCTTACAAATGGATCACATGATCCAATATTACAATAATAGTTGAACTAGTGTTCCAACACACATCACAAATACATAGCGGAAGCGTAGATAGAAGGGGACTCTATAGTCCACGAGGCCAACGCTTGACGTCGGCGGACTCCTAGTTGTGGTAGACGTCCCGCTGCTCTTCCTCCTCGTACTTCGCTGCTCCTCTTCATAGTCCGGCCATTTGAATAGCCGAGGGACACAGCGATGAGTACTTTAAAGTACTCGCAAACTAATACTAGTGTAAGTACTATCAATTCTAGTAAAGGGGTACTAAGCTCTAGTTTCTTTTGCATAAAGCCAATTTTAGTTCCCGTGTATTTGAAATAAAGACCTTTCATATACTAACTAACTCAAGTGGGAACATTAGTGTCATTCCCACAACTCAAGTTGTGATTCAAAAACAAGTCACCAATTCACCATTCATTTCATCACTATTTTCAAAGAATCCGATGCGGTAGCAGTATGGCCTTTCCAACCGTCCGTAACCGTGGACACGGCTATTCGAATAGGTTTACACTCTGCGGAGGTTGCACACTTGTGCCACAACATTTGATTTCATCCGTCGGGATAACCCCGAATCATCGTAACACAAGACGCGGATCATCAACCATAACCTTTCATTTACAAACTCTAGTATGAGCACCTCTCCCCATGAGCTTGGCCTCCCAGTGATGACCAACTGTCATCCTAGGAACTGCACAGGGCTTGGCCGTACAATTCACCTCAATTCACATCATTCACCAATAACGGAGGCAGCCTCGGCATAACCCCTATGACGTGTGTTCAGAGGGAACCCATACTAAGGTACATAAACTTCTAGTTACGCCCTTACCCATAATCAGGTATTGTGGGGGTACTTATGAATTGGAAAGGTATCGCATACAAACCAATATTAGTTTTTAATCAAAAATCACTATCTTCTCTTGGTCATATTCACCTTCAAAATTCATTCAATGGAATGCATCATCATTCCAAAGTTTCAAATTCATTTCAAGTCACATGTTCCCGTCTAGAGTAGTCAAGTTTTAATATTAGCACTAGCATCTAGTCATGAGGGGTGTTAACTACTTGTAATGCCAGCTAGGCTAAGTTTGATACTCTTGTAGTATTCTAGACTTAGACCAAAGTTAACTATAAAAGTAAACTTCAATATTAAAATTGGAAAACTTGAAAGATAAAACTTGGGATAGGTTCATGAAGCATAAGAAAAGATGAGGGTGCCTTGTTCTTGAGAGAACTTTGCACTTGCAAGAATATTTGCTTGCAACCATAGAACTTGCAAAGGTGTTAGCTTGCCTTGGTTGTTGATGTGGTCAAAGTTCTCTTCTTCGGGTAGAATCCTGCCTCTTCCTGGTATTCTCCGGTACTAGCGTCTATACACGAATACGAGGATACAATCACTCAACGAGATCAGGAGCTATACTAAGCACACACATAAATCACACAAATTATTCTAGGGGTAACACATTGCCATCATGTTGGTTGGTATTGTTTTATTCTTAAGAAAAATAATTTCCTCTCATTGCATATATTAATGTTTCTATTTAATTCATGGAAAATAATTTCCTCTCATTAGATATGTAAGTGATAGTTTCCATATAGTTCTTGAGAAATAATTTCCTCTTATTGAAATCTTCTTAAGATTTAATTTCTCAAACAATAGTACATGATATCATGTTGACCTAAGTCAATCATTCATCACCATTATTTGAGAAGAAGATTTAAATGAGGTAGAATACCTCATACCATTTAATAATTCCCACTAAGGATTTAAATCTCCAAGTATTTCATATAGGAGTGTTTGGACCAGGGGTACAAACATCACATGAATTCCTTTGGGACAAGATTTAAATGAAGTATAACACTTCATATAATTTACATAATATTTTTGGACAATACTCCTTTAATAAAATAGCCATATTGTCCACTATTTTAACTAGGGCATGATCATGCAAAGTGACCACACCATTTTATTGCATAATCAATTAGTGTAAGTTAAATGTGAGCTAGTAGAGTTGGAATTAACTTAATATCTATTTTATTTGATTTTTAATAATTATATGAATAGGGAAAAGTCCCCGCCTTCTTCTTTTTATCATTTTATTTCCACAACAGATCTTGAGGTGGGACCAGTGATGTTGGATAGATATTTTTACAAGCTTTCCAACCATATAAATTTCATCAAATTTGGTTGGGTAGATTTGAAACTATTTAATTTACAAGACAGGACCAGTAAGCAAATTAATCAAATTCGAAATTTCAAATTCAAATACTTGGGCCAAGGCGGGAAAGCAACTTGGGCCGAAACGAGGGAAACGAACTGGGCTGGCCCAGTAACGTTTCAACGCGCCACGGGCCAACTGACAGAGGGGCCCGCGTGTCAGTGACTGCTACTTACCGAAACGGTACTGGAGGCTGAGAGGCGTTGGATCAGGATCCAATCGAACGGCTGGGCGTCGTCGTCGGGGAGAAGAGGTTGCTGCCACGACGGAGGTAGGGGGTCGGCGGCGAGCAGGGACTCCGGCGAGCGGCGGCGTTGACGCGCGGCGAGGTTGTCGTCGACGGCAAGTCGACTGGTACCGACGGCGAGGCTTGAGGTGGCCTGTAGCGGTGGATTGGTCCGTGGTTGCCTGCGGGTCTCCGGCGAGAAGTGGAGGGCTAGCTGCGGCGATGTGCAGAGGAGATGGGCGGAGGAGGTTCAGGGAGAGGAGTGGAGCAAGTTTGTTGTGGTGATGGAGGCGCGGGGGTGGCTCCTTTTATAGGCGGTAAGGTGGCCGTGATGGGTGTGGCAAGGGCGACAGCAGGGCGGCGTCTCCGGCGAGTTAAAGGGGTAGGTGATGGCGCGGCGGTGTTCAGCATGTCCGTGCGGTCCTCCTGGCGGCAACGGCGAGGTTGGGCGGTGCCTAACGCTGTCGGGGGCAGGGGGTGTACGGCGCGGCAATGGCGCGATGCGGCCGTCGTTCCCGGCGGCGGGCGCCGGTGGGTATCGTGAGCGTGTCCGACGTGTTCGTGGTGTCGCGGTGCTGCTCAACTCGAAGAAAAAGGGGCCAGGGGATGGAGAGAGGCGGCGAGGCGACGTGTGGCCGTGGCGTGCGCGGACGTGCACACGGCGACGTGGCCATGCCGCCCGTGTCGCACGGGACGTCGTGGGCGCGCGCTGGTCCGAGCTGTGTCGGCCTCCACTCGACCAACAGCGAGCACCAGCATGTTCAGGAGGTCAAGGAGAAGTAGTAGGGCATGGTGGTGAGTGTTGAGGTGGAGAGAAAGAGGTGAGGCATGTCCATGGGTGACATGGCCGGCATGGCCATGGCTAGGCCATGTTGGGCTCTCCTCCTAGGGTTTCTAGGCTGGGGTTTGATGGAGAGGGGACCAGGGGACATGTAGGGCACCAGGGGTGAGTAGAGTGTGGCCAAACATTATGTAGAAATAGTGAGTGTGAGTTGGAATTTGAATTGGATCCCAAACTTTTGTCTAATTGCCTTGTGCATGCAAATTTTAAAAATGATGATAGGGATGGATTGGACTTGTTTCAGATGGTCCACAACTCACCTTGGTGGTGGTGGTTTTCAAAAATAAAAAGAATTGCAAAATTTCCATTTGAATAGAATGTTGCATGTGTTAAAAAGTCCCAACTTTGGATGAGCATAGCTCATGATCTAAAAATAATTTGGCATGGTGATCTTTACAAAAAGTGTTCACCTTGATGTTGTCTTGGATGAGGTGAAAAGAGTTGACAAAGTTTAGTTTGACAATCTTGAGATATGAGGGCTCAAAGTGGTGATCAGACTATAATTGGCAGATTTGACCAATATCATATGTGAGCCAATTTTGAAGTTGAAAACCATTTGATTTGTGTTTCTTTGATTCCAAAAGTTGTAATAAGTGTTTAGTAACATTGTTCAACTAATGGTGAAGACCAATTTGGTATAGGGTCAAAATTTATAAAAATGGCATAAGCCATATGTGAGGGTTTTGTGATTTTCTAACTTTTGTTCTTTTATTTTTCTTTGCTTCACTTTGACAAGATTGAGGTTTATTTGGTGTTATATTGAGTTGGGTAAAAGGTTCAAACCATTTTGGGGTATTGGGGGTGCCTAGGTCAAGATTTGAGATTTTGGCTAAGTGCCACATATGCCTCTATGCATATGTTTGATTTTATTTTGCTTCTCACTTGAATTGGTTGGTAAGTACTTGGTTGAGTGTGTTGAGGTATTTCCAAACCATTTACCAAGGTAGACAAACAAAGTTTTAGCATTTGCAAAAAAGTAGCCATAGGCTTGCATATGCCTTTCTCTTATTTAAGATCCTTCCTTTTTATTTTATTTTTCAAAGGTGGGTGACAAGAGGGATGAGCTTTAGGGTTTAGTGGGGTTCACCATGGTTCACCACTATTTAGAAAAATAAGAGAGGTAGGGTTCAAGAATTTACACATTAGGGCTATATGCCCACATATGTCTTTTTCTTTATTTTGGATTTCTCAAAATAGATCCACTTGGTTTTGAGAAGGTTAGGGTTTAGGATTTTTTCTTATTTGATTTCTCTTTTATTTTATTTGGCTTGTGATCTTCACTTGATCACTTTGAGGTTTTAGGGTTTATCACATAAGCATAAATACACTCATCATGGCAAAAACACTAGCAAGAGGTATGAGCCCTATGCATAGCACTCTATATAGGAAAAGTTTTTGTTGGTTCTCATTTTTGGAAAAAGAAATTTTCATGTTCTGTTTGTTTTAAAATTTGGGATGTTACAAACCCTTCCCCCTTAAACAAATCTCGTCCCGAGATTTTAAGAAAAGTTAGGTTCCTAAGAGAGATTGGGCGATATGATTTAACAGGAAGACATACTTGGCATGTTCTGAGGTGCTTCTTGAGCTTCTGTGGCAGTCATGTTGTAGAAGCGGCCGTTGTTGTTCTGGTTCTTTCTTGCGGCAAAGCGGCGTTGGTTCTGAGCAGGTGCAGCGGTGTTGGCGGCAATCTTGGCGAGTCTCTTGGGGCACTCATTGGAGTAATGCCCAACCACTCCACACTCATAACAAGTTATGGTGGCCTTGTCCTTGGTGGCGACGGGGATGGCGTTGCTTCCAGTCCTAGGGCCAGTGTTGTTGCTGTTGTTGTTGTTGTTCCCGTTGTTGTTGGTGTTGGGGTTGTTGTTGCTGGGGTGATTGTTGTTGTTGTTGTTGCCTCCGGGCTTCGGGGGTCCTCCCTGGTTATTGGTGTAGTTTGGGCGGTAAGTCTGGGCAGTGGGCTTGTTGTATTTTGGAGTAAATCCTCCAGATGAGTTGTTGCGGTACTTCGGGTATTGCTTGGACCCATGCTGGTTCATCATCCGGCGTTTGCGGTTCTCATTGGCTTGGTGAAGCTTTCCTTCCATCTGGATGGCAGAGTCCACCAGGGCTTCTAGGTCAGCAAAGGGAATGTTGACCAGTACAGTTTGCATCTCGTCGTGCAGTCCGTTCAGAAATCTTTCCTTCCTCTTCTCATTGGTGTCGGTTTCATCCGGGGCGTACCTTGACAGAGTGAGGAATCTGTCGCGGTATTCTACCACGGACATTCGGCCTTGCTTGAGTTCGCGGAACTCGTCTCTCATCTTCTTGATCTGTCCTTGGGGCACATGGTATTTGCTAAACTTCAGCTTGAAGTCTTCCCAGGTCATCATCTGTCCCGCATTCATTGCGCGGGCGCTTGTCCACCAGGCTCGTGAAGGTCCTGACAGGTAGTGGGTGGCGAACAGTACTTTCTCTGCGGCTTCTACTCCCACAACTTCCAGGTTATTCTCCATGGTCTGGAGCCAGTCATCTGCATCGAGGGGCTCTTCGGTCTTGCTGAAAATAGGTGGGTTGGTGTTCTGAAAGTTCTTCAGCTTCGACCCAGGGTGGTCGTGGTTTCCATGGCCGTTGTTGTTCTGAGCGATCTGCTGCAGTGCAGCAATGTTGGCTTGGCGTTCAGCTCTATCGGCTTCCCGGTCTGCCATCATCATCTCTAGCATCTGCATCATGGCGTCTTGGTTGGCGCTGCGGGTTGGTGGGGCCATCTGATTATCGAGGTAGATGATAAGATAAGAGGGAAATTTCTATGGTTTGTTTGAGTTAAAGTTCAAAATTTTTCAGAAGTTCACAACTTGAAAACTTGAGTAGTGTTGAAGGGGTAAAACCAACAACACTTTTTCATTCATACCAAACATCACTCATTACAAATCAAACACACCGTTGGTTTGAAGAACCATTCATTCGCTCTACGATATAAAGGGATCCTGATACAAACTCACACCTACGATAGCGCTTTAGTGATACTACTCTTCATTTTCATGGGTGATGTGCTTAGCGACCAGCGCGGGCGTTGTCCAACTCCTTGCGGGTCTTGTGTAGCAGGAAGTCCAGGCATGCGACATAGTAGTTCATCTCCGGGTGCGGTGGCATGGTTAGTGGTCTTCCCATGGGGTCATGTCTTGGGTAGTAGACAAAGCGAGTGTTCTTGATCTTGTTCTCATTTTGTCCGCACAGACGGGCAATTGCTTCCTGCATGGCTTTGGCTATTCCATCCTTCCAAGTATTTCCCGTTACAGAAAACCAGATGGTTTGCCATATTGGGGCTCCCAGCTTTCCTCTCAGATCTGCAGTAACTTCCCACCGAGGTGGTCCTCCTGACGGATGGTTGAGGGGTATTCCGAAGAACTCGGGATACGGGCGTCCTAAGTATTCCACTAGTTTCTCCAGATCCTTCTCGAACATTAGGGTTCCTCCGTGGCCAAGCTGGTAGGATTCACATTGGTATTCCATCTGTGAGCAATTTAAGAGGAGTAAGTTAGAGAAGTGATCAAGTGTGCAAAATTTTATGTGGATTTATAAGGAAAAGTAGAGTATGGATCTCTTATTTTGGAAAAGATCTCAGGGATAAGAGAGTGAATAATTTTTCAGAACTATTCACTTCATTGGTTTTTGAAACTAAATTGTTCAGGACGTCCATTCTAACTAGGGTCTGCTAAGGTCAAACAATGGCTCTGATACCAACTTGTCAACACCCGGATTTTTAAGTCCAGATGCCTGTTATGCCATACATCGCAATCCCAGGAATATTGTTGTTGCGAGACATAACAGTTGAATATCATAAGTCATCATTCATTACAGACCATAGTCGTCTTACAAATGGATCACATGATCCAATATTACAATAATAGTTGAACTAGTGTTCCAACACACATCACAAATACATAGCGGAAGCGTAGATAGAAGGGGACTCTATAGTCCACAGGCCAACGCTTGACGTCAGCAGACTCCTAGTTGTGGTAGACGTCCTGCTGCTCTTCCTCCTCGTACTGCTGCTCCTCTTCATAGTCTGGCCATTTGAATAGCCAGGGACACAGCCGTGAGTACTTTAAAGTACTCGCAAACTAATACTACTGTAAGTACTATCAAGTCTAGTAAAGGGGTACTAAGCTCTATTTTCTTTTGCATAAAGCCAATTTTAGTTCCTAGGTATTTGAAATAAAGACCTTTCATGTACTAACGAACTCAAGTGGGAACATTAGTGTCATTCCCACAACTCAAGTTGTGATTCAAAAACAAGTCACCAATTCACCATTCATTTCATCACTATTTTCAAAGAATCTGATACTGGTAACAGTATGGACTTTCCAACCGTCCGTAACCGTGGACACGGCTATTCGAATAGGTTTACACTCTGCAGAGGTTGCACACTTGTGCCACAAAATTTGATTTCATCCGTCGGGATAACCCCGAATCATCGTAACACAGTATGCGGATCATCAACCATAACCTTTCATTTACAAACTCTAGTATGAGCACCTCTCCCCATGAGCTTGGCCTCCCAGTGATGACCAACTCGTCATCCCGGGAACCGCACAGGCTTGGCCGTACAATTCACCTCAATTCACATCATTCACCAATAACGGAGGCAGCCTCGGCATAACCCCTATGACGTGTGTTCAGAGGGAACCCATACTAAGGTACATAAACTTCTAGTTACGCCCTTACCCATAATCAGGTATTGTGGGGGTACTTATGAATTGGAAAGGTATCGCATCCAAACCAATATTAGTTTTTAATCAAAAATCACTATCTTCTCTTGGTCATATTCACCTTCAAAATTCATTCAATGGAATGCATCATCATTCCAAAGTTTCAAATTCATTTCAAGTCACATGTTCCCATCTAGAGTAGTCAAGTTTTAATATTAGCACTAGCATCTAGTCATGAGGGGTGTTAACTACTTGTAATGCCAGCTAGGCTAAGTTTGATACTCTTGTAGTATTCTAGACTTAGACCAAAGTTAACTATAAAAGTAAACTTCAATATTAAAATTGGAAAACTTGAAAGATAAAACTTGGGATAGGTTCATGAAGCATAAGAAAAGATGAGGGTGCCTTGTTCTTGAGAGAACTTTGCACTTGCAAGAATATTTGCTTGCAACCATAGAACTTGCAAAGGTGTTAGCTTGCCTTGGTTGTTGATGTGGTCAAAGTTCTCTTCTTCTGGGTAGAATCCTGCCTCTTCCTGGTATTCTCCGGTACTAGCGTCTATACACGAATACGAGGATACAATCACTCAACAGATCAGGAGCTATACTAAGCACACACATAAATCACACAAATTATTCTAGGGGTAACACATTGCCATCATGTTGGTTGGTATTGTTTTATTCTTAAGAAAAATAATTTCCTCTCATTGCATATATTAATGTTTCTATTTAATTCATGGAAAATAATTTCCTCTCATTAGATATGTAAGTGATAGTTTCCATATAGTTCTTGAGAAATAATTTCCTCTTATTGAAATCTTCTTAAGATTTAATTTCTCAAACAATAGTACATGATATCATGTTGACCTAAGTCAATCATTCATCACCATTATTTGAGAAGAAGATTTAAATGAGTTAGAATACCTCATACCATTTAATAATTCCCACTAAGGATTTAAATCTCCAAGTATTTCATATAGGAGTGTTTGGACCAGGGGTACAAACATCACATGAATTCCTTTGGGACAAGATTTAAATGAAGTATGACACTTCATATAATTTACATTATATTTTTGGACAATACTCCTTTAATAAAATAGCCATATTGTCCACTATTTTAACTAGGGTATGATCATGCAAAGTGACCACACCATTTTATTGCATATTCAATTAGTGTAAGTTAAATGTGAGCTAGTAGAGTTGGAATTAACTTAATATCTATTTTATTTGATTTTTAATAATTATATGAATAGGGAAAAGTCCCTGCCTTCTTCTTTTTATCATTTTATTTCCACAACAGATCTTGAGGTGGGACCAGTGAGGTTGGATAGATATTTTTACAAGCTTTCCAACCATATAAATTTCATCAAATTTGGTTGGGTAGATTTGAAACTATTTAATTTACAAGACAGGACCAGTAAGCAAATTAATCAAATTCGAAATTTCAAATTCAAATACTTGGGCCTAGGCGGGAAAGCAACTTGGGCCGAAACGAGGGAAACGAACTGGGCTGGCCCAGTAACGTTTCAACGCGCCACGGGCCAACTGACAGAGGGGCCCGCACGTCAGTGACTGCTACTTACCGAAACGGTACTGGAGGCTGAGAGGCGTTGGATCAGGATCCAATCGAACGGCTGGGCGTCGTCGTCGTCGTCGGGGAGAAGAGGTTGCTGCCGCGGCGGAGGTAGGGGGTCGGCGGCGAGCAGGGACTCCGGCGAGCGGCGGCGTTGACGCGCGGCGAGGTTGTCATCGACGGCAAGTCGACTGGTACCGACGGCGAGGCTTGAGGTGGCTCGTAGCGGTGGATTGGTCCGTGGTTGCTCGCGGGTCTCCGGCGAGAAATTGGAGGGCTAGGCTGCGGCGATGTGCAGAGGAGATGGGCGGAGGAGGTTCAGGGAGAGGAGTGGAGCAAGTTTGTTGTGGTGATGGAGGCGCGGGGGTGGCTCCTTTTATAGGCGGTAAGGTGGCCGTGAGGGGTGTGGCAAGGGCGACAGCAGGGCAGCGTCTCCGGCGAGTTAAAGGGGTAGGTGATGGCGCGGCGGTGTTCAGCATGTCCGTGCGGTCCTCCTGGCGGCAACGGCGAGGTTGGGCGGTGCCTAACGCTGTCGGGGGCAGGGGGTGTACGGCGCGGCAATGGCGCGATGCGGCCGTCGTTCCCGGCGGCGGCGGGCGCTGGTGGGTATCGTGAGCGTGTCCGACGTGTTCGTGGTGTCGCGGTGCTGCTCAACTCGAAGAAAAAGGGGCCAGGGATGGAGAGAGGCGGCGAGGCGACGTGTGGCCGTGGCGTGCGCGGACGTGCACACGGCGACGTGGCCATGCCGCCCGTGTCGCACGGGACGTCGTGGGCGCGCGCTGGTCCGGGCTGTGTCGGCCTCCACTCGACCAACAGCGAGCACCAGCATGTTCAGGAGGTCAAGGAGAAGTAGTAGGGCATGGTGGTGAGTGTTGAGGTGGAGAGAAAGAGGTGAGGCATGTCCATGGGTGACATGGCCGGCATGGCCATGGCTAGGCCATGTTGGGCTCTCCTCCTAGGGTTTCTAGGCTGGGGTTTGATGGAGAGGGGACCAGGGGACATGTAGGGCACCAGGGGTGAGTAGAGTGTGGCCAAACATTATGTAGAAATAGTGAGTGTGAGTTGGAATTTGAATTGGATCCCAAACTTTTGTCTAATTGCCTTGTGCATGCAAATTTGAAAAATGATGATAGGGATGGATTGGACTTGTTTCAGATGGTCCACAACTCACCTTGGTGGTGGTGGTTTTCAAAAATAAAAAGAATTGCAAAATTTCCATTTGAATAGAATGTTGCATGTGTTAAAAAGTCCCAACTTTGGATGAGCATAGCTCATGATCTAAAAAGAATTTGGCATGGTGATCTTTACAAAAAGTGTTCACCTTGATGTTGTCTTGGATGAGGTGCAAAGAGTTGACAAAGTTTAGTTTGACAATCTTGAGATATGAGGGCTCAAAGTGGTGATCAGACTATAATTGGCAGATTTGACCAATATCATATGTGAGCCAATTTTGAAGTTGAAAACCATTTGATTTGTGTTTCTTTGATTCCAAAAGTTTTAATAAGTGTTTAGTAACATTGTTCAACTAATGGTGAAGACCAATTTGGTATAGGGTCAAAATTTATAAAAATGGCATAAGCCATATGTGAGGGTTTTGTGATTTTCTAACTTTTATTCTTTTATTTTTCTTTGCTTCACTTTGACAAGAGTGAGGTTTATTTGGTGTTATATTGAGTTGGGTAAAAGGTTCAAACCATTTTGGGGTATTGGGGGTGCCTAGGTCAAGATTTGAGATTTTGGCTAAGTGCCACATATGCCTATATGCATATGTTTGATTTTATTTTGCTTCTCACTTGAATTGGTTGGTAAGTACTTGGTTGAGTGTGTTGAGGTATTTCCAAACCATTTACCAAGGTAGACAAACAAAGTTTTAGCATTTGCAAAAAAGTAGCCATAGGCTTGCATATGCCTTTCTCTTATTTAAGATCCTTCCTTTTTATTTTATTTTTCAAAGGTGGGTGACAAGAGGGATGAGGTTTAGGGTTTAGTGGGGTTCACCATGGTTCACCACTATTTAGAAAAATAAGAGAGGTAGGGTTCAAGAATTTACACATTAGGGCTATATGCCCACATGTCTTTTTCTTTATTTTGGATTTCTCAAAATAGATCCACTTGGTTTTGAGAAGGTTAGGGTTTAGGGTTTTTTCTTATTTGATTTCTCTTTTATTTTATTTGGCTTGTGATCTTCACTTGATCACTGATACGCGTAGATGCACACGTCCGTTGGGAACCCCAAGTGGAAGGTATGATGCGTATAGAAGCAAGTTTCCCTCAGTATGAAACCAAGGTTTAATCGAACCAGTAGGAGCCAAGAAGCACGTTGAAGGTTGATGGTGGCGAAATGTGATGCGGCGCAACAACAGGGATTCCGGCGCCAACGTGGAACCCGCACAACACAACCAAAGTACTTTGCCCCAACGAAACAGTGAGGTTGTCAATCTCACCGGCTTGCTGTAACAAAGGATTAAACGTATCGAGTGGAAGATGTTTGCAAAGAAAACAGTAAAACACAATTGCAGTAGATTGTATACTATGTAAAGAATAGGACCGGGGTCCACAGTTCACTAGAGGTGTCTCTCCCATAAGATAAAAGCATGCTGGGTGAACAAATTACAGTCGGGCAATTGACAAAATAGAGAAAGGCATAACAATGCATATACATGATATGATAAATATAGTGAGATTTAATTGGGCATTACGACAAAGTACATAGACCGCCATCCAACTGCATCTATGCCTAAAAAGTCCACCTTCGAGGTTATCATCCGAACCCCATTCAGTATTAAGTTGCTAAGCAACAGACAATTGCATTAAGTATGGTGCGTAATGTAATTGACAACTACATCCTTAGACATAGAATCAATGTTTTATCCCTAGTGGCAACAACACAACACAACCTTACACTTTCTCATCATCGTCCCGGTGTCAATGCGGGCATGAACCCACTATCGAGCATAAATACTCCCTCTTGGAGTTAAGAGTAAAAACTTGGCCGAGCCTCTACTAATAACGGAGAGCATGCAAGATCATAAACAACACATAAACAATAGATTGATAATCACCATAACATAGTATTCTCTATCCATCGGATCCCGACAAACACAACATATAGTATTACGGATAGATGATCTTGATCATGTTAGGCAGCTCACAAGATCCAACAATGAAGCACAACAAGGAGAAGACGACCATCTAGCTACTGCTATGGACCCATGGTCCAGGGGTGAACTACTCACTCATCACTCCGGAGGCGATCATGGCGATGAAGAGTCCTCCGGGAGATGAATCCCCTCTCCGACAGAGTGCCGGAGGCGATCTCCTGAATCCCCCGAGATGGGATTCGCGGCGGCGACGTCTCTGGAAGGTTTTCCGTATCGTGGCTCTCGGTACTGGGGGTTTCGCGACGGAGGCTTTAAGTAGGTGAAAGGGCAACGCAGGGGGCCACACGAGGGCCCCACACCCTAGGTCGGCGCGGCCGGGGCACTGGGCCGCGCCGCCCTATGGTGTCGGCGCCTCGTGGCCCCACTTCCTTCCCTCTTCGGTCTTCCGGAAGCTTCGTGCAAAAATAGGACCCCGGGCGAAGATTTCGTCCAATTCCGAGAATATTTCCTTACTAGGATTTCTGAAACCAAAAACAGCGAGAAAACAAGCAATCGGCTCTTCGGCATCTTGTTAATAGGTTAGTTCCGGAAAATGCATAAATATGACATAAAGTGTGCATAAAACATGTAGGTATCATCAATAAAGTAGCATGGAACATAAGAAATTATCGATACGTTGGAGACGTATCGGCATCCCCAAGCTTAGTTACTGCTCGTCCCGAGCGAGGTAAAACGATAACAAAGATAATTTCTGAAGTGACATGCCATCATAATCTTGATCATACTATTTGTAAACATATGTAATGAATGCAGCGATCAAAACAAAGGTAATGACATGAGTAAACAAGTGAATCATATAGCAAAGACTTTTCATGAATAGTACTTCAAGACAAGCATCAATAAGTCTTGCATCGGAGTTAACTCATAAAGCAATAAATCAAAGTAAAGGTGTTGAAGCAACACAAAGGAAGATTAAGTTTCAGCGGTTGCTTTCAACTCATAACATGTATATCTCATGGATATTGTCAACATAAAGTAATATAACAAGTGCAATATGCAAGTATGTAGGAATCAATGCACAGTTCACACAAGTGTTTGCTTCTTAAGGTGGAGGGAGATAGGTAAACCGACTCAACAATAAAAGTAAAAGAATAGTCCTTCAAAGAGGAAAGCATCGATTGCTTGTATTTGTGCTAGAGATTTTATTTTGAAAACATGAAACAATTTTGTCAACGGTAGTAATAAAGCATATGAGTTATGTAAATTATATCTTACAAGTTGCAAGCCTCATGCATAGTATACTAATAGTGTCCGCACCTCGTCCTACTTAGCTTGGACTACCGGATCTTTGCATGCCATGTTTCAACCAAGTGTCACAAAGGGGTACCTCCATGCCGCTCTGTACAAAGGTCTAAGGAGAATGCTCGCATTTTGGATTTCTCGCTTTTGATTATTCTCAACTTAGACATCCATACCGGGACAACATGGACAACGAGATAATGGACTCCTCTTAAATGCATAAGCATGTAGCAATGATTATTATTCTCATATGAGATTGAGGATATATGTCCAAACCGAAACTTCCACCATGATTCATGGCTTTAGTTAGCGGCCCAATGTTCTTCTCTAACAATTTTGCATGCTCCAACCACTAAAATGATAGATCCTTCGGACAAGACGGACATGCATAGCAACTCACATGATATTCAACAATAGTTGATGGCGTTCCCCAGAAGCATGGTTATCGCACAACAAGCAACTTAATAAAATATAAAGTGCATAAGTACATATTCAATACTACGATAGTTTTTAAGGCTATTTTGTTCCATGAGCTATATATTGCAAAGGTGAATGATGGAATTTTAAAGGTAGCACTCAAGCAATTTACTTTGGAATGGCGGAGAAATACCATGTAGTAGGTAGGTATGGTGGACACAAATGGCATAGTAGTTGGCTCAAGGATTTTGGATGCATGAGAAGTATTCCCTCTCGATACAAGGTTTAGGCTAGCAAGGTTATTTGAAGCAAACTCAAGGATGAACCGGTGCAGCAAGACTCACATACAAGACATATTGTAAACATTATAAGACTCTACACCGTCTTCCTTGTTGTTCAAAACTCAATACTAGATATTATCTAGACCTTAGAGAGACCAAATATGCAAATCAGATTTTAGCAAGCTCTATGTATTTCTTCATTAATGGGTACAAAGCATATGATGCAAGAGCTTAAACATGAGCACAACAATTGCCAAGTATCACATTATCCAAGACATTTTAGAATTACTACATGTAGCATTTTCCAATTCCAACCATATAACAATTTAACGAAGAAGAAACTTCGCCTTGAACATTATGAGTAAAGCCTAAGGACATATTTGTCCATATGCAACAGCGGAGCGTGTCTCTCTCCCACAAAGTGAATGCTAGGATCCATTTTATTCAAAAAAAAACAAAAACAAAAACAAACCGACGCTCCAAGTAAAGAACACAAGATGTGACTGAATAAAAATATAGTTTCAGGGGAGGAACCTGATGATGTTGTCGATGAAGAAGGGGATGCCTTGGGCATCCCCAAGCTTAGACGCTTGAGTCTTCTTAAAATATGCAGGGGTGAACCACGGGGGCATCCCCAAGCTTAGAGCTTTCACTCCTCTTGATCATAGTATATCATTCTCCTCTCTTGACCCTTGAAAACTTCCTTCACACCAAACTTCAAGCAAACTCATTAGAGGGTTAGTGCACAATTAATAATTCACACATTCAGAGGTGACACAAACATTATTTTCACTTCTGGACATTGCATAAAGCTACTGGACATTAATGGATCAAAGAAATAAATCCAACATAGCAAAAGAGGCAATGCGAAATAAAAGACAGAATCTGTCAAAAACAGAACAGTCCGTAAAGACGAATTTTAAAATGGCACCAGACTTGCTCAAACGGGAAAACTCAAAACTAATGAAAGTTGCGTACATATCTGAGGAACACGCACGTAAATTGGCATATTTTTCTGAGTTACCTACAGAGAAAACAGCCCAGATTCGTGACAGACAGCAATGCTGTTTCTGCACAGCAATCCCAAATATAACATCAACTTTGACATAGAAACTTTACTTGGCACAAAAACATGATAAGGAGAGGTTGCTACAGTAGTAAACAACTTCCAAGACTCAACAAAACAAAAATTGCTGTAGTAAAATAAACACATGGGTTATCTCCCAAGAAGTTCTTTCTTTATAGCCATTAAGATGGGCTCACTAATTTTAATGATACTCTCGCAGTAAATAAGAGTTGAAGCAAAAGAGAGCATCAAGAAGCAAATTCAAAACACATTTAAACCTAACCCACTTCCTATGAAAAGGAATCTTGTACACAAATAAATTCATGAAGAACAAAGTGACAAGCATAGAAAAGCAACGCAAGTGCAATTTCAAGATTCTCAACATAAAGAGGGGAAACTTAATATTATTAAGATGCATATAACCATGTTTCCCTCTCTCATAATAGTTTTCAGTAGCATCATGAACAAACTCAACAATATAACTATCACATAAAACATTCTTGTCATGAGCCACATGCATAAAATTATTACTCTCCACATAAGCATAATCAATTTTATTAGTTGTAGTGGGAGCAAATTCAACAAAATAGCTATCACTATTATTCTCATCACCATAATCATCATATATAGGAGGCATATTGTAATTATAATTAATTTTCTCCTCAATAGTAGGTGGACTGAAAATATCATATTCATTTTTGCAAGCATCATATATAGGAGGTAAAGTATCATCAAAGTAAATTTTCTCCTCCATGCTTGGGGCACTAAAAATATCACAACCAGCTTCCCCAAGCTTAAATTCTTCCATAGCTTTAGCAATAATAGTGTTCAAAGAGTTCATGCTAATAACATTGATACAACTATTTTGTAAACAAAGTTCCATGGGTTTTTTAATTTTCTCTTCAAACACATCATGTCCTAATTCAAGATATAGTTCATAAAGATCTCTAATTTTTTTGTTGTTTTCCATTAAGCCTAACTAGTGAAAATAAAAACAAGTACATGGCTAGACATGATAACAAAATAAATTAAATGCAAGTAACTAATTTTTTTGTGTTTTTGATATGGAGAGCAAGACAGTAAATAAAGTAAAACTAGCAACTAATTTTTTTGTGTTTTGTTTAGGTGCAGCAAACAAAGTAGTAAATAAAATAAAGCAAGACAAAAACAAAGTAAAGAGATTGAGAAGTGGAGACTCCCCTTGCAGCGTGTCTTGATCTCCCGGCAACGGCGCCAGAAATTTAGCTTGATACACGTAGATGCACACGTCCGTTGGGAACCCCAAGTGGAAGGTATGATGCGTATAGAAGCAAGTTTCCCTCAGTATGAAACCAAGGTTTAATCGAACCAGTAGGAGCCAAGAAGCACATTGAAGGTTGATGGTGGCGAAATGTGATACGGCGCAACAACAGGGATTCCGGCGCCAACGTGGAACCTGCACAACACAACCAAAGTACTTTGCCCCAACGAAACAGTGAGGTTGTCAATCTCACCGGCTTGCTGTAACAAAGGATTAAACGTATCGAGTGGAAGATGTTTGCAAAGAAAACAATAGAAACACAATTGCAGTAGATTGTATACTATGTAAAGAATAGGACCGGGGTCCACAGTTCACTAGAGGTGTCTCTCCCATAAGATAAAAGCATGTTGGGTGAACAAATTACAGTCGGGCAATTGACAAAATAGAGAAAGGCATAACAATGCATATACATGATATGATAAATATAGTGAGATTTAATTGGGCATTACGACAAAGTACATAGACCGCCATCCAACCGCATCTATGCCTAAAAAGTCCACCTTCAGAGTTATCATCCGAACCCCATTCAGTATTAAGTTGCTAAGCAACAGACAATTGCATTAAGTATGGTGCGTAATGTAATTGACAACTACATCCTTAGACATAGAATCAATGTTTTATCCCTAGTGGCAACAGCACAACACAACCTTACACTTTCTGTCACTGTCCCAGGTGTCAATGCAGGCATGAACCCACTATCGAGCATAAATACTCCCTCTTGGAGTTAAGAGTAAAAACTTGGCCAGAGCCTCTACTAATAACGGAGAGCATGCAAGATCATAAACAACACATAAACAATAGATTGATAATCACCATAACATAGTATTCTCTATCCATCGGATCCCGACAAACACAACATATAGTATTACGGATAGATGATCTTGATCATGTTAGGCAGCTCACAAGATCCAACAATGAAGCACAACAAGGAGAAGACGACCATCTAGCTACTGCTATGGACCCATGGTCCAGGGGTGAACTACTCACTCATCACTCCGGAGGCGATCATGGCGATGAAGAGTCCTCCGGGAGATGAATCCCCTCTCCGGCGAGTGCCGGAGGCGATCTCCTGAATCCCCCGAGATGGGATTCGCGGCGGCGACGTCTCTGGAAGGTTTTCCGTATCGTGGCTCTCGGTACTGGGGGTTTCGCGACGGAGGCTTTAAGTAGGTGAAAGGGCAACGCAGGGGGCCACACGAGGGCCCCACACCCTAGGTCGGCGCGGCCAGGGCCTGGGCCGCGCCGCCCTATGGTGTCGGCGCCTCGTGGCCCCACTTCCTTCCCTCTTCGGTCTTCTGGAAGCTTCGTGCAAAAATAGGACCCTGGGCGAAGATTTCGTCCAATTCCGAGAATATTTCCTTACTAGGATTTCTGAAACCAAAAACAGCAGAAAACAGCAACTGGCTCTTCGGCATCTTGTTAATAGGTTAGTTCCAGAAAATGCATAAATATGACATAAAGTGTGCATAAAACATGTAGGTATCATCAATAAAGTAGCATGGAACATAAGAAATTATCGATACGTTGGAGACGTATCAGCATCCCCAAGCTTAGTTCTGCTCGTCCCGAGCAGGTAAAACGATAACAAAGATAATTTCCGAAGTGACATGCCATCATAATCTTGATCATACTATTTGTAAACATATGTAATGAATGCAGCGATCAAAACAAAGGTAATGACATGAGTAAACAAGTGAATCATATAGCAAAGACTTTTCATGAATAGTACTTCAAGACAAGCATCAATAAGTCTTGCATCGGAGTTAACTCATAAAGCAATAAATCAAAGTAAAGGTGTTGAAGCAACACAAAGGAAGATTAAGTTTCAGCGGTTGCTTTCAACTCATAACATGTATATCTCATGGATATTGTCAACATAAAGTAATATAACAAGTGCAATATGCAAGTATGTAGGAATCAATGCACAGTTCACACAAGTGTTTGCTTCTTAAGGTGGAGGGAGATAGGTAAACTGACTCAACAATAAAAGTAAAAGAATAGTCCTTCAAAGAGGAAAGCATCGATTGCTGTATTTGTGCTAGAGCTTTTATTTTGAAAACATGAAACAATTTTGTCAACGGTAGTAATAAAGCATATGAGTTATGTAAATTATATCTTACAAGTTGCAAGCCTCATGCATAGTATACTAATAGTGTCCGCACCTCGTCCTACTTAGCTTGGACTACCGGATCTTTGCATGCCATGTTTCAACCAAGTGTCACAAAGGGGTACCTCCATGCCGCCTGTACAAAGGTCTAAGGAGAATGCTCGCATTTTGGATTTCTCGCTTTTGATTATTCTCAACTTAGACATCCATACCGGGACAACATGGACAACAGATAATGGACTCCTCTTAAATGCATAAGCATGTAGCAATGATTATTATTCTCATATGAGATTGAGGATATATGTCCAAACTGAAACTTCCACCATGATTCATGGCTTTAGTTAGCGGCCCAATGTTCTTCTCTAACAATTTTGCATGCTCCAACCACTAAAATGATAGATCCTTCGGACAAGACGGACATGCATAGAAACTCACATGATATTCAACAATAGTTGATGGCGTTCCCCGAAGCATGGTTATCGCACAACAAGCAACTTAATAAAATATAAAGTGCATAAGTACATATTCAATACTACGATAGTTTTTAAGGCTATTTTGTTCCATGAGCTATATATTACAAAGGTGAATGATGGAATTTTAAAGGTAGCACTCAAGCAATTTACTTTGGAATGGCGGAGAAATACCATGTAGTAGGTAGGTATGGTGGACACAAATGGCATAGTAGTTGGCTCAAGGATTTTGGATGCATGAGAAGTATTCCCTCTCGATACAAGGTTTAGGCTAGCAAGGTTATTTGAAGCAAACTCAAGGATGAACCGGTGCAGCAAGACTCACATACAAGACATATTGTAAACATTATAAGACTCTACACCGTCTTCCTTGTTGTTCAAAACTCAATACTAGATATTATCTAGACCTTAGAGAGACCAAATATGCAAATCAGATTTTAGCAAGCTCTATGTATTTCTTCATTAATGGGTACAAAGCATATGATGCAAGAGCTTAAACATGAGCACAACAATTGCCAAGTATCACATTATCCAAGACATTTTAGAATTACTACATGTAGCATTTTCCAATTCCAACCATATAACAATTTAACGAAGAAGAAACTTCGCCTTGAACATTATGAGTAAAGCCTAAGGACATATTTGTCCATATGCAACAGCGGAGCGTGTCTCTCTCCCACAAAGTGAATGCTAGGATCCATTTTATTCAAACAAAAACAAAAACAAAAACAAACCGACGCTCCAAGTAAAGAACACAAGATGTGACTGAATAAAAATATAGTTTCGAGGGAGGAACTCGATGATGTTGTCGATGAAGAAGGGGATGCCTTGGGCATCCCCAAGCTTAGACGCTTGAGTCTTCTTAAAATATGCAGGGGTGAACCACGGGGGCATCCCCAAGCTTAGAGCTTTCACTCCTCTTGATCATAGTATATCATTCTCCTCTCTTGACCCTTGAAAACTTCCTTCACACCAAACTTCAAGCAAACTCATTAGAGGGTTAGTGCACAATTAATAATTCACACATTCAGAGGTGACACAAACATTATTTTCACTTCTGGACATTGCATAAAGCTACTGGACATTAATGGATCAAAGAAATAAATCCAACATAGCAAAAGAGGCAATGCGAAATAAAAGGCAGAATCTGTCAAAAACAGAACAGTCCGTAAAGACGAATTTTAAAATGGCACCAGACTTGCTCAAACGGGAAAACTCAAAACTAATGAAAGTTGCGTACATATCTGAGGAACACGCACGTAAATTTGCATATTTTTCTGAGTTACCTACAGAGAAAACAGCCCAGATTCGTGACAGACAGCAATGCTGTTTCTGCGCAGCAATCCCAAATATAACATCAACTTTGACATAGAAACTTTACTTGGCACAAAAACTTGATAAGGAGAGGTTGCTACAGTAGTAAACAACTTCCAAGACTCAACAAAACAAAAATTGCTGTAGTAAAATAAACACATGGGTTATCTCCCAAGAAGTTCTTTCTTTATAGCCATTAAGATGGGCTCACTAATTTTAATGATACTCTCGCAAGTAAATAAGAGTTGAAGCAAAAGAGAGCATCAAGAAGCAAATTCAAAACACATTTAAACCTAACCCACTTCCTATGAAAAGGAATCTTGTACACAAATAAATTCATGAAGAACAAAGTGACAAGCATAGAAAAGCAACGCAAGTGCAATTTCAAGATTCTCAACATAAAGAGGGGAAACTTAATATTATTAAGATGCATATAACCATGTTTCCCTCTCTCATAATAGTTTTCAGTAGCATCATGAACAAACTCAACAATATAACTATCACATAAAACATTCTTGTCATGAGCCACATGCATAAAATTATTACTCTCCACATAAGCATAATCAATTTTATTAGTTGTAGTGGGAGCAAATTCAACAAAATAGCTATCACTATTATTCTCATCACCATAATCATCATATATAGGAGGCATATTGTAATTATAATTAATTTTCTCCTCAATAGTAGGTGGACTGAAAATATCATATTCATTTTTGCAAGCATCATATATAGGAGGTAAAGTATCATCAAAGTAAATTTTCTCCTCCATGCTTGGGGCACTAAAAATATCACAACCAGCTTCCCCAAGCTTAAATTCTTCCATAACTTTAGCAATAATAGTGTTCAAAGAGTTCATGCTAATAACATTGATACAACTATTTTGTAAACAAAGTTCCATGGGTTTTTTAATTTTCTCTTCAAACACATCATGTCCTAATTCAAGATATAGTTCATAAAGATCTCTAATTTTTTTGTTGTTTTCCATTAAGCCTAACTAGTGAAAATAAAAACAAGTACATGGCTAGACATGATAACAAAATAAATTAAATGCAAGTAACTAATTTTTTTGTGTTTTTGATATGGAGAGCAAGACAAGTAAATAAAGTAAAACTAGCAACTAATTTTTTTGTGTTTTGTTTAGGTGCAGCAAACAAAGTAGTAAATAAAATAAAGCAAGACAAAAACAAAGTAAAGAGATTGAGAAGTGGAGACTCCCCTTGCAGCGTGTCTTGATCTCCCCGACAACGGCGCCGTAAATTTAGCTTGATACACGTAGATGCACACGTCCGTTGGGAACCCCAAGTGGAAGTTATGATGCGTATAGAAGCAAGTTTCCCTCAGTATGAAACCAAGGTTTAATCGAACCAGTAGGAGCCAAGAAGCACGTTGAAGGTTGATGGTGGCGAAATGTGATGCGGCGCAACAACAGGGATTCCGACGCCAACGTGGAACCTGCACAACACAACCAAAGTACTTTGCCCCAACGAAACAGTGAGGTTGTCAATCTCACCGGCTTGCTGTAACAAAGGATTAAACGTATCGAGTGGAAGATGTTTGCAAAGAAAACAAGTAAAACACAATTGCGATAGATTGTATACTATGTAAAGAATAGGACCGGGGTCCACGAGTTCACTAGAGGTGTCTCTCCCATAAGGTAAAAGCATGTTGGGTGAACAAATTACAGATCGGGCAATTGACAAAATAGAGAAAGGCATAACAATGCATATACATGATATGATAAATATAGTGAGATTTAATTGGGCATTACGACAAAGTACATAGACCGCCATCCAAGCTCGCATCTATGCCTAAAAAGTCCACCTTCGAGGTTATCATCCGAACCCCATTCGGTATTAAGTTGCTAAGCAACGAGACAATTGCATTAAGTATGGTGCGTAATGTAATTGACAACTACATCCTTAGACATAGAATCAATGTTTTATCCCTAGTGGCAACAGACACAACACAACCTTACACTTTCGTCACTTCGTCCCGGTGTCAATGCGGGCATGAACCCACTATCGAGCATAAATACTCCCTCTTGGAGTTAAGAGTAAAAACTTGGCCAGAGCCTCTACTAATAACGGAGAGCATGCAAGATCATAAACAACACATAAACAATAGATTGATAATCACCATAACATAGTATTCTCTATCCATCGGATCCCGACAAACACAACATATAGTATTACAGATAGATGATCTTGATCATGTTAGGCAGCTCACAAGATCCAACAATGAAGCACAACAAGGATAAGACGACCATCTAGCTACTGCTATGGACCCATGGTCCAGGGGTGAACTACTCACTCATCACTCCGGAGGCGATCATGGCGATGAAGATTCCTTCGGGAGATGAATCCCCTCTCCGGCAGGGTGCCGGAGGCGATCTCCGAATCCCCCGAGATGGGATTCGCGGCGGCGGCGTCTCTGGAAGGTTTTCCGTATCGTGGCTCTCGGTACTGGGGGTTTCGCGACGGAGGCTTTAAGTAGGCGAAAGGGCAACGCAGGGGGCCACACGAGGGCCCCACACCCTAGGTCGGCGCGGCCAGGGCCTGGGCCGCGCCGCCCTATGGTGTCGGCGCCTCGTGGCCCCACTTCCTTCCCTCTTCGGTCTTCTGGAAGCTTCGTGCAAAAATAGGACCCTGGGCGAAGATTTCGTCCAATTCCGAGAATATTTCCTTACTAGGATTTCTGAAACCAAAAACAGCAGAAAACAACAACTGGCTCTTCGGCATCTTGTTAATAGGTTAGTTCCAGAAAATGCATAAATATGACATAAAGTGTGCATAAAACATGTAGGTATCATCAATAAAGTAGCATGGAACATAAGAAATTATCGATACGTTGGAGACGTATCAATCACTTTGAGGTTTTAGTGTTTATCACATAAGCATAAATACACTCATCATGGAAAAAACACTAGCAAGAGGTATGAGCCCTATGCATAGCACTCTATATAGGAAAAGCTTTTGTTGGTTCTCATTTTTGGAAAAAGAAATTTTCATTTTCTGTTTGTTTTAAAATTTGGGATGTTACACTTGAGTCCCCGGGGCTCTGGGAGTTAGACTGGCTTCGCATTCCTTCTACTGCCACTTCATCTGCCAGTTCTCCTGCGGTTGCTGCTTCTGTCACTGGATCTTTTCAGCAGTGGCATCATCGGCTGGGTCACCTCTGTGGCTCCCGTTTATCGTCATTAGTTCATCGTGGTCTTCCGGGAGTCCGTCTCGGGAGATGTGTCTTTGCATTCGTGTCAGGGTTGTAGGCTAGGCAAACAGATTCAGCTTCCCTATCCTACTAGTGCGTCTGTATCTCAGCGACCTTTTGATTTAGTGCATTCGGATGTTTGGGGTCCGGCTCCCTTCCCTTCGAAAGGGGGTCATCGATACTATATTTTGTTTATTGATGATTTTTCGTGTTACACCTGGTTGTTTCTTATGCACTCTCGCAGCGAGGTGCTTTCTATTTATCAGCATTTTGCAGCCATGGTTCGTACTCAGTATTCCACGCCTATTCGTGTGTTTTGTGCTGACTCTGCCGGAGAGTATATCTCCCAGCACCTGCGTGGTGTTCTTGCTGAGCAGGGCACCCTTGCCCAGTTCTTGTGTCCCGGTGCCCATGCTCAAAATGGTGTCGCCGAGCGTAAGCATCGTCATATTCTTGAGACTACCCGTGCTATCATGATTGCTTCCTCTCTTCCGCCGCATTTCTGGGCTGAGGCTGTCGCTACGTCGACTTACCTCACTAACATTCAGCCTTCTGCTGCCCTTCAAGGTGGCATTCCTCTCGAGCGTCTTTCTGGTTGCTCTCCAGATTACTCGACACTTCATTTATTTGGTTGCGTTTGCTATGTTCTTCTCCCTCCTCGCGATCGCACCAAGCCGACGGCTCGATCCGTTGAGTGTGTTTTTCTCGGATACAGTGATGAGCATAAGGGCTATCGCTGTTGGGACCCCGTTGGTCGTCGGATGCGCATCTCTCATGATGTCACGTTTGATGAGACGCGTCCCTTCTATCCTCGTCCCACCTCGGGTACTTACCCGGTGGATGATATCTCTTTTCTTCTTTTTCCGGATGCACCCCCTGCTATCCCGTCTCCTCCCCCTCCTAGTCCTGATGCGCCTCCTTCGGCGTCATCCTCTCCTCCGTCTAGTCCACCTAGTACTCCTCGTTCTCTGGTTTCGGATCCTTCTGATGTTGCCCCTTCTTCCTCTTCTTCGGATGAGTTGTCCTCCGCTGATGACCTTCCCCCTTCACGGCCTGTTCGTCAGCGTCGTGCTCCAGCTCGTTACTCTCCTAGTCAGTATGGTATTTCTGTCGTTTCCGAGCCGACTTCTTATCGGGATGCCGAGCGTCATCCCGAATGGCAGCTTGCCATGGCTGAGGAGATCGCTGCGCTTGAGCGCACTGGCACTTGGGATCTTGTTTCTCTCCCTTCTGATGTTCGTCCTATCACGTGTAAGTGGGTCTATAAAATTAAGACTCGCTCTGATGGATCTCTTGAGCGCTATAAAGCGTGTTTTGTGGCTCGTGGCTTTCAGCAGGAGCACGGCCGTGACTATGATGAGACTTTTGCCCCTGTCACTACAAGAAAAGTTGCCATGGCCGACGAAGTTGAAGTCGCGCCGTGGTTGCTGGTGTACCATGGCCGACGATTTTGGTCCCTCCGTGGTGCATGTCAAAACTTTTTTTTCTCGTTTTTGAGGCCACCTAGCCCGACGAAAGCGGCCAAAACGTGGCGTATGGTGGCCCGGGACGTGGTGCATCTCGAAATCTCGGGTTCGCCGGCCGAGTCAACGCAAATCCGCACCGCCGAGGGATGTAGGGCCCGGATGGCAGCCTCTC
>NC_061513.1:283166680-283195234 GCF_022539505.1 Lolium rigidum
CCATGGACGAGCTTGGACGGGGCCGGTGACCGCGCGAGGGCTGGATCCGCCGGCCTGCAGGCGATGTAGATTTGGCGGCGGCGGGGATCTAGGGTTGGGTGGGAGCAGACTGAGAGGAGAGAGAGCGGGTGGTTCGTGCGGGACTGGAGCGAGTGGTGCGTTTGTTGTTTTGGTTAGGTGTGAGGTGGGTTCTTGAATCGAGTCAAGTCCACTTCCATTCGTTGGTTGATTAAATCGCCTCACTCACATGCTCGCCGGATGAAGACGGCGTGGGGGGTGCTGGTGGTGCCAGAGAGGGCCGTGAAGCCACAATACGGAGTACACGCCAATACCATGGCGTCCATTTAAATAACACCAGACCTTACAATCGTGATCTCTACCAGGTGAAAACCAAAAACCCTCTTGGTTCTCCATCTGTGCTTCCAATCATTGGTGGCAGCCACAAATAAAGTCTACTTCACACACACTTTGATGGAGCTAACGCACAATCCTCATCGGCCTCATCATCTCGTTGTCTTCATGGTCCAGAATCTGCATCCCAAATGCACAACAAATTACGAACAAGTTTTGCAATAGACGCATAATGATCAATTTTCTTGATGCTTACATGGCAATGGTAGACGTAGCCCGGGCCGGCGGTGACGTCGAACGGGAAGCGGCCGCTCCTCCCTTTCCCGTCATCCTCCTCCTCCTCCTCCAGCGGCCTGAACCTCACCAGCAGCGTGGTCACCGTGCTGGGCCGCACCTTGAACACGTTCTTCCACCCGCGCTCCTGCCTCGGCACGGCGTGCCTCCGCCCTCCGGCGAGGTGCCTCCGCAACCCGCACGCCTCCGCGTCGTTCCGGCCGCCGGCGCCACCGCTCGCGCTCCCCTGCATGCACTCCCTGAACTCGTCGACGCTGCGCAGCGACCGCTGCTCCAGCGCGGCGAAGACCGCCAGGTGCACGTGCAGCGGGTGGTTGTCGTCGGTGAGGTTGATCACCTCCCACAGCTCCGAGGTCCCCTCCCGCGGCGTCTCCGTCACCGGGTCCGTGTACGCCCGCCCGTTCAGGTACAGGTGCGTCGGCTCGTCCGTGCCGTTCTTGGTGTACTCGTACATGGCGATCCGCCGCGTCCGCACCGCCTCCCGCACGTCCGGTTTGGGGTACTGCGGCATCAGCACCGCCGCGGGCACGACGGACGGGTCGTGCTCCTCCGGCTTCCTCGACACCAAGAACTTCATCACCGCCACCGTGTCGGCCTTCTCGCCCGGGTCGCCGGGGTACGGCGCGGGCGCGTCGGACCGCAGCACCACCGCGCCGCTGGTTTTGGCTGTCTGAGCAAAATCCACAACGACGTCGGCGATCTCCGAGGGCGCGAGCAGGAAATCGTCGGTAACCACCGGCTTCGCGAGGTACACGGAGTCCGACCCCACATGCACGAACCGGAGGCCGCCGGAGAGCGAGAGCTTAAAGAACCTCGCGTTGCTGGCGTTGAGTATCCGAAACCGGTACCGCCGCCGCCTGACGCGGAGGAACGGCCACGCCTTGCCGTTAACCACCACGACGGACCCGAAGTACTCCGGCTGCCACTGCGGGTGCACCGTGGGGTTGTTCCCGGTGGCGTTCATGAACAAGGCTCCGTCCCTCGTGAAGTCGCGGTCGAACAGCACGAGGTTCCGGTCGAACTCCCCGCCACCCGTCGGTATGCCGAGCCTGGCCTCGGCGGCCGGGTCGGAGACGCGGTAGGCGCCGAGGAGGCCGGCGAGGATGTTGACGCGAGTGAGGCCCATGGCGTGGTCGTGGTACCAGAGGTTGCCCGGCGGCTGCTCGTTCGGGTACGAGTAGGACGGTGACGAGAAGTGTGGCCCGGTGGAGGAGAAGCCGGAGGTGAACCACGCCATGGAGTGGCCGTCGGAGGTGGACTGCTGCACGCCGCCGTGGAGGTGGACGACGGTGGGGACGCCGGTGCGTGGGCGGGCTGTGGCGAGGGAGCTGTCCCACGGCAGGAAGTGGCGTGGCGGGAGGTGGTTGGTCCAGGTGATGTGCGTGGAGACGCCGCGGGTGGCGAAGATGGTCGGCCCTGGCACGGTGGCCGTCTCCTTGCTTGTGCCAAAGGCGAACACCCGCGTCGCCGGAAGATCGCGGTGGAATTTCTGTACACAGTTGAGGGAAACAAAGATGGTTAAAGACATTTCGAGTTCGTAATTTGGAGACTGTAAATTCAAAAGTAGTATTTCAGAATGTCCAATTTCAAACTATAACTTTGAATTTAAAAAGCATTTGATTTCTCCTCGCCCCAACTACATTATGTTATTTCTGACTTACCCAATTCAAGCGGACGCGCATTTAGCCAGGATGTTATGGCGCCCTGACTCTATCTCCCACCGTCCATTATTGCCTTAAGATTAGTAACTCGTTTTTGTGAAAAGGACCCTAGGTTTTACCATATTCATATCTAGCAGTGCTCGGTGTTTAAAAAGTTCTTTACAAATTCTAGTGTGGATTCATTGTTATCATCTGAAGTTCTTTCAAATTTAAACATAAATATCTAACCGTCAAAAAGGATCGTCACCAGATGCAGTGTGTATCCACAGATCCCGGTATAAGTAACATTTTTCCACAACAAGAAATCCATAGAAAATCATAAGGAACCATTGGATATGTTTATTCCAACCCACAGATATCTGTACAGTTCTTCACAAATCTTCACAGAAAATGGATTTGGCATGAATATCCAACACAGTGAAAAAAGTATCCATCAAAAAATCTTCAGAAGATCCATTCAGAAAAAAGCATTGGATCCATTTATCAATACAAGATCCACACAAGATCCTAACAAAGAAAAAAAAGAACCCTAAAAAAATTGGATCTCGCCTAAAAGAAAGAGCCGTTGGGCGGCTACGTGCCGGCTGGAGAAAGGTGTGGGGAGGATAGAGACGGCGCCATGCCATCCGGCGACGAGGAGGCGGCCCTCTCCCGCGTGAGCAGGCCGCTCGACGGTTGCGCCCGCGCGAAGACGCATGGCTACCCCCACCGGAACTCAGGCTGATTCAGTGGGCATATTTAGGGTTTCAACCCGATTTGGGGTACTTATAGACATGTCTCGTGAGACTATTTCCTGGTTTCAAAAAAGTGCAGGGTCTTTTTTGCAAAAAAAAAAGATGCGCGTGAATCTCCAACGGTAGCCGACGGGCCGGATGGAGTCCGGGTGCCATATCGTCCGCTCCCTGTAAATATCCAATTCAAGCTCTAAGATTTAACCGCAAATTCCTTGTAGCGCTGATGGTGATGGTGATGTTTCCTAGAATGAGGTCAGTGCGATGCCGACAACCGGATGACGCTGCTGCCCAGCAAGTCAGCTAAAGCTGGCTACGGAAATGGATCGCCCAAAAGCTCTGAATTATTGTCCGCCATTCGGCTCCAAAGACCAAAGATTCTTGGACGTGGTAAGATAGTAATCACGAGTTCAAAGAAGAACCTAGCGGCAGTGGACTGTAAGGATCTCTGTCCATCATGCCTTTCTGAAGAACATAGTAGTTAACAAAAATCAAGGATATGATTCGTCGCTTCGGTATTTGGAAGACTGGGATCTCTTTACATAGTTATGTACACGATTGGAGAATACAGCTAAGGGGTTTTTTACCCAACATAGTTAGCTGCATAATCAAAAGGTAACGGCTCTTATGGTTTAATTGGCTCCTCATACTTTTATGAGTGTTCTTTCGTAATGTTTTTTCTATGGTACCGTACTTCGCTGGACGGCTGTGTGCATCTTAGCTATGCAAAGGCGGGGTGTATTGCTTAAATTTGATTAATAAAGCGCATTTTATCGAGAAAAAAATCACCATTCCACATTACTCCCAAATATTTTTATTACATGTAGCTCACCGAACTTGCCGCTCGGTACATTATCTCCATATCTTTGGCTCAACAAAACTCTCTGTTGCTCGACCCCCTCACATCGCTCCCCACGATATGCTAGGGGCAACCCAAGCGCGGCCGCCAGAGCTCCCGGACGTAGCTCCCTACCGCCGGCCTAGGCTGCGGTGGCCACATACCCGCTACCGAAGGGTGGCGGGTGTCCTCTACTTATGGTAGCCGTCATGTGTCGGGCGTTGGTGGCCAAGGGTGGTGGTTCCTGGGAGGCGGCGGCACAATCTGTTGGAGATATGCCCAAGAGGCAATAATAAAATGGTTATTATAATATATCTTTGTGTTTATGATAATGTTTGCATACCATGCTATAATTGTATTAACCGAAACATTGATACATGTGTGTTATGTAAACAATAAGGAGTCCCTAGTAAGCCTCTTGTATAACTAGCTTGTTGATTAATAGATGATCATAGTTTCATGATCATGAACATTGGATGTTATTAATAACAAGGTTATGTCATTATGTGAATGATGTAATGGACACACCCCATTAAGCGTAGCATAAGATCACGTCATTAAGTTCATTTGCTATAAGCTTTCGATACATAGTTACCTAGTCCTTTCGACCAAGAGATCATATAAATCACTTATGCCGGAAGGGTACTTTGATTACATCAAACGCCACTGCGTAAATGGGTGGTTATAAAGGTGGGATTAGGTATCCGGAAAGTATGAGTTGAGGCATATGGATCAACAATGGGATTTGTCCATCCCGATGACGGATAGATATACTCTGGGCCCTCTCGGTGGAATGCCGTCTAATTAGCTTGCAAGCATATGAATGGTTCATAAGAGACCACATACCACAGTACGAGTAAAGAGTACTTGTCGAGAGACGAGGTTGAACAAGGTATAGAGATACCGATGATCAAACATCGGACAAGTAAAATATCGCGTGACAAAGGGATTCGGTATCGTATGTAAATGGTTCAATCGATCACTAAGTCATCGTTGAATATGTGGGAGCTATTATGGATCTCCAGGTCCCGCTATTAGTTATTGATCGGAGAGGAGTCTCGATCATGTCCGCATAGTTCTCGAACCGTAGGGTGACACACTTAAGGTTTGATGTCGTTTTAAGTAGATATGGAATATGGAATGGAGCTCGAATGTTGTTTGGAGTCTCGGATGGGATCCGAGACATCACGAGGAGGTTCGGAATGGTCCGGAGAATAAGATTCATATATGGGAAGTCATTTTCCGGGGTTCGGAAAAGTCCGATGTTTTGACCGGAGCTTCTAGAAGGTTCTAGAAGGACCGGAATAGTCCGGAATATTATGGAAGGTTCCGGAAGTGTCCGGGACGACCCGGGATGTCTAAGGAAGTCCGGAGGGTTCCATAATAGGTGCAACCACGTTGCCTTAAGGGAAAAGGAGTCTTTCCTTAATGCAATTTCGGAATTGGCAAAAGAGTTCGAGTGGGACTAGGTTTTCGGAACCGGAAACCTATCTGAACTCAGCCAAACTTGGGGGCAGGTTTTTGGACGACCCAAGGGGCTTGGCCACCTATTTAAAGAGGCCAAGGGGCACCCCAAGGGCACCATAAGTCGCAGCCCTAGCTCCCCAAGTCGCAGCACCACCCTGCGCCCAAACCCTAGCTATTCTCTCCTCCTTCTTCTCCCGCAGCGCTTGCGGCGAAGCCCTGCCGGAGATCTCCACCACCACCATCACCACGCCGTCGTGCTGGCGGGATTCCGAGGAGGATCTACTACATCCGCTGCCCGCTGGAACGGGGAGGAGGACGTCGTCTTCATCAACACCGTACGTGTGACCGAGTACGGAGGTGCTGCCCGATTGTGGCACCGTCAAGTTCTTCTACGCACTTTTGCAAGCGGTCAAGATCTTCTACGCGCTTTTGCAAGCGGCAAGTGATCAACTACATCCACCACGAGATCTAATCTCGTTAGGCTTTGGAAATCTTCGAGGGTTAGTCTCATGATCTTCTCGTTGCTACCATCTACTAGATTAGATCTTGGCTTGTGTTTTCGTTCTTGCGGTAGGAAATTTTTTGTTTTCTATGCTACGAATCCCATCAGTGGCATCAGAGCCGTTTCTATGCATAGATTGGTTGCACGAGTAGAACACAATGGTTTTGTGGGCGTTGATGCTTTTGTTGTCTTTAGTTCGTGTAATTTGCATCTTGCGGCATAGTGGGATGAAGCGGCCCGGGCTAACTTTACATGACCGCGTTCATGAGACTTGCTCCACGTTTGATATGCAACTTGTATTGCATAAGTGGCTTTGCGGGTGTCTGTCTCTCCCACTATAGTGAAGATCCAATTTACTCTTTCTATTGACAACACTAGTATCACCGTTGTGGTTCATGTTCGTAGGTAGATTGGATCTTGCTCGAAAACCCTAAACCACGTAAAATATGCAAACCAAATTAGAGACGTCTAACTTGTTTTTGCAGGGTTTGGTGATGTGATATGGCCATGATGTGATGATGAATATGTATGAGATGATCATTATTGTATTGTGGCAACCGGCAGTAGCCTTATGGTTGTCTTTAAATTTCATGTTGAGTAGTATTATCAAAGTACTTGTAATAGTTGCTACATGGAGAACAATCATGAAGACGGCGCCATGGACCTTGACGCTACGCCGACGATGATGGAGATCATGCCCGTTGATGATGGAGATCATGTCCGTGCTTTGGAGATGAAGATCAAAGGCGCAAAGACTAAAGGGCCATATCATATCACATATGAATTGCATGTGATGTTAATCCTTTATGCATATTATTTTGCTTAGATCGCGACGTTAGCATTATAAGATGATCCCTCACATTAATATCAAGATAATAAAGTGTTCTCCCCTCGTATGCACCGTTGCTACAGTTCGTCGTTTTGAAGCATCTCGTGATGATCGGATGTGATAGACTCTACGTTCACATACAACGGGTGTAAGCCATGTTTGCACACGCGGAATACTTGGGTTTGCTTGACGAGCCTAGCATGTACAGACATGGCCTCGGGACAACGGAAACCAAAAGGTTGAACACGAGTCATATGGATGATATGATCAACATGTTGATGTTCACCATTGAAGCTACATCATCTCACGTGATGATCGGTTTTGGTGTAGTGGATGTGGATCGTGTGCCACTTAACAACTATGAGGGATGTTTTATTAAGTGGGAGTTCATTAGTAATTAGATTAAAACTTGAACTAATTATCATGAACATAGTCTGAATAGTATTTTGAATTAAATTTGTAGAATTGGTATCCGTTTTCTACCATGCGTTAGTCTTGTAATTGAGATAGAAATACTGTTAAGTCTGACATATAACTTTACGGACTGGTACCGTATTGTTAAAGAATCAAGAAATGATTAAGTCCTATTGAAAACTTTTAGTAAACCTCACATTGTTGATTCAAAGAACAAAGGTTTCAATTAGTACCTAAAATCATCTTGTCTCCATGAAACTTGAAGTTCAAATCCGTTTGAAATTAAAGTAAGGAGCTGAAAATTTTGTTTTCAGAAATAAGCGAGGTATGAGATATATGTGATATCTAAGACCTTATTTCAAGGTGATAGAATATAATTTGGTGAGAGTACATAAACTCATAAGTTTTATGGGAATGTACGAAGGTTGAAGACGCTATGCGTCTCAATCCTCCAACTATTGGGGCACTAACGATATTCGCATATTCATGAAGTGATCGTCCTTAGTATGCACCGTTGCTAAGACTCGTCGTTTCGAAGCATCTCGTGATGATCGGGTGTCATAGATTTCACGAGTGCATACAACGGGTGCAAGCTAGATTTGCACATGCGAATACTAAGGTTAAACTTTACGAGCCTAGTATGTACAGACATGGTCTCGGAAAGTCGTCATGATATGATGGATAAAATTATGAGTGAAATTGTTCATCATATTACAAAGTTACTAATAGTGAAATCTAGAACACTTGTCATATGATGATCAACTTCAAAGTAAGAACCTCAAGGTTATTGGTATTTGACCAACAAACCTAGAAGTTATTGATGTTGAAGAGTTTTTCTGAGAATGAGGAAAACTAAAAGAGAAACTACAAAAGATATTTTGGCGTAAAAGAAAGAAAAGACTAGAAAATCTAGCTCAGGTGTATATAAATGATATACATGTTATGGATGTATTCCTTGTTTGGTCACATAATAAAAATTTTGGGTATTTGTACCAGATTGGTTGGTATGAGATGTCATACAATACAACGCAATACAAGAATACGATGGCCTAAGTGACTGATAAGGAATATGGTAATAATGCACGTCTGGAACATAATAAAGTGTTATTATGTTTGTCGTTGGCATTCTACCTAACCCTTAGAATTTATAATCAAGATCTTAATAATTGTTATTTTGCTCTGGTCAAATGAAAACAATGAGTTGTTCAAATTATGACATTACTCCATGTACGATGGATAAGTTATTATAAATCTTAATGGTAAAACACACATACATAACACTGACGCTAAAATGCCATAAGGCAAATGATTTGAATTCCACTTATTTGTGGAACCGCCATTTAGGTCATGTTAGAAAGGAACGCATGAAGAAACTCCATGCAGATGGATTTTTGGAGTCATTTGATTTTTGAATCGTTTGGAACTTGCAAATCTTTTCTAAAGAGAATGACTAAAATACCGTTCATAGGCCAAGAGTTGAACGGGCAACTAACTTAGTGGAAACATACATGATGATGTATGTGGTTCACTGGGCATAGTTGTGTGCGGGAGATTCTTCTACTTCATGAAAACTTCCAACAATGAATTGAGTATATATATGTGGATATATTCGATAAGGAAGAAGTTTGAAACATTTGAATGGATTCAAATAAAATTCAGCATAAAGTGGAAATCATCGTAATAGAAAAGTCAAATATCTATGATTTGATCATGGTGAAAATATTTGAATTACGAGTTTTAGCGAACATCTAAGAGAGTTATGAAATTGTTCTACAACTCACATTTCTTGGAGTATCATAATGATGATGGAGTATCCGAGAGACGTATCCAAACCTTTTTGGGTTGAAGATGAGATAAAATAACGCCATTATATTTTTTGTGGATTATGCTTTAGAGACTACCGCTTTTACACTAAATAGAGCATCATCATGATCAATTGAAATGACACCATACGAGTTATGGCATGGGTATAAACCCTAATAGTCCTTTCTTAAATTTTGATATGCATAGCATATGTAAATAAGTTTACAACCAAAATCGGATGAATGTCTTTGTTGGTTATCCCAGAGAATTGATTGGGAATTCTTTCCACTATGAAGTAAAAAGACAAAAGTGTTTGTTATAGTTACTTGCTTATTTCCAAGAAATTGTTTTCTAGCGAAATATTTGAGTGGGAGGACAATAGAACTTGATAAGGTTTATGAACCTGAGCATAATGATCGAGTAGCGCAGCGTCTGAAATGGTTCCGAAGCGGCCACGACGTATCATCGCTCCCATGACTACAAAGTGTTTTAGCCATGGAGATCGAAGTACATATTGAACCTTGTAGGTATGGTTTACTTTGTGATCAAATAAATGATTTGTGAACAAAGGATTGATTTTGATCAATAATAAACCAACTACAAACAAAGAAGTTATGATGGGCCCTGACTCCGTTAAAATGGCTGTACGCCATGAAATCCAAGATAGATGAATACTTTTGAAAGTAAATGGATCTATAAAATTGATGGACTAGGATGCAATATCCTTGAATAAGCACGACTTGTCGAAAAGTTGTTTGCGATAAAGTTCAAAGAGTTGACTACGATAAGATTAGATCTTCCGTAGCAATACTTATAGTCTATGTGGATTATTCTAGTAATCGCTACATATTTCTTTTATGAGATATGTTAGTAGGATGGCAAAATATATTACTTAACGTAAGTGTGTATTAAAGGTGTATACAAGATACAACCAAGAGTTTTGCTAGTCTCGTAGAATACTAGATAGGAATACGAACTTCAATTGGATGAAGTGAGTATTGCGGAGTTGGAATCTTCACCGGATGAAATAGTCAAAGAGTTTTTGATTTCATCGTAAACGATGAAGGTGCTTGCATTTGCAAGAAATTAAGTGGGAGCGCTGAGACATATTTGTAATACTTTATGTAGCTGACATATCGTCGTTTATAAATAGTGTAATTATATAATTGATTAAAAAGGTTTCATTGAGAATTAACTTCAATGAAAGGACATGGACTGAAACATATTTAGTGTCAAGATCTATGAAGATAGATTAAAACACATAATAAATTTAAGTCAAAGTGCATAGAATGGATATTGAAGTAGTTCAATATAGAAATATTAAGAAGGTGTTCTTTGCATACAAAGGTTTAACAAAACTTGAGTGTATTTGACACTCGATGAGTAAAAACACATGAGTTATTTTGGATCACAAATAATATGTACAAAATCAGATGTCCTGTGCTCTAAAAGGTTAGGAGCATATACCAGAATGATTCATGTGATGATCATTGGACAAACAGTAAGAATATCCTTGTGTGCTTCAGAAGAACCAAGGATATATATATATAGTATTATATGGGGTAAAGACAAACAAATCACTGTAAAGTGTTGCACCGATATTAGTTTGGTCACATATAAGAATTAATTTCAAATCTCAATTAGGCTAAGTGTTGTTTAAAAGGTAGCACAATGCTAGATTTAGAAGAGTTCTAAATGTTGTGACGGATTCTACAAACGAAGATGGAATATGTCATTGTTTTAACAATGACTAAAGATGTTAAGTCAAAAAGTTCTTTGAGCACTTGGTGTAGTTCCGATATGTCAGAACTTTGAAGCTATATTGTGTATGACAATATTAGTGACATATTTCAGACCGCGGAATTAAGGTTCCACCAGAGGACTAAGCATATATGCCGACTCATTTAGAAAATGAATGATGCGTTGAGACGCAAATGAATTGCAAAATACATACGTTTCTGAGCATGTCAGAACCGTAGACTAAAACCTCTCCCGTAAGCAAAACATGATAAAGCACCGGAAGGCCAAGGTGTTATATCTTTACAAATGTAAACTAGATTATTGACTCTAGTGCAAGTGGGAGACTGTTGGAGATATGCCCAAGAGGCAATAATAAAATGGTTATTATAATATATCTTTGTGTTTATGATAATGTTTGCATACCATGCTATAATTGTATTAACCGAAACATTGATACATGTGTGTTATGTAAACAACAAGGAGTCCCTAGTAAGCCTCTTGTATAACTAGCTTGTTGATTAATAGTTGATCATAGTTTCATGATCATGAACATTGGATGTTATTAATAACAAGGTTATGTCATTATGTGAATGATGTAATGGACACACCCCATTAAGCGTAGCATAAGATCACGTCATTAAGTTCATTTGCTATAAGCTTTCGATACATAGTTACCTAGTCCTTTCGACCATGAGATCATATAAATCACTTATGCCGGAAGGGTACTTTGATTACATCAAACGCCACTCGCGTAAATGGGTGGTTATAAAGGTGGGATTAGGTATCCGGAAAGTATGAGTTGAGGCATATGGATCAACAAGTGGGATTTGTCCATCCCGATGACGGATAGATATACTCCGGGCCCTCTCGGTGGAATGTCGTCTAATTAGCTTGCAAGCATATGAATGGTTCATAAGAGACCACATACCACGGTACGAGTAAAGAGTACTTGTCAGGAGACGAGGTTGAACAAGGTATAGAGATACCGATGATCAAACATCGGACAAGTAAAATATCGCGTGACAAAGGGATTCGGTATCGTATGTAAATGGTTCAATCGATCACTAAGTCATCGTTGAATATGTGGGAGCTATTATGGATCTCCAGGTCCCGCTATTAGTTATTGATCGGAGAGGAGTCTCGATCATGTCCGCATAGTTCTCGAACCGTAGGGTGACACACTTAAGGTTTGATGTCGTTTTAAGTAGATATGGAATATGGAATGGAGCTCGAATGTTGTTTGGAGTCTCGGATGGGATCCGAGACATCACGAGGAGGTTCGGAATGGTCCGGAGAATAAGATTCATATATGGGAAGTCATTTTCCGGGGTTCGGAAAAAGTCCGATGTTTTGACCGGAGCTTCTAGAAGGTTCTAGAAGGACCGGAATAGTCCGGAATATTATGGAAGGTTCCGGAAGTGTCCGGGACGACCCGGGATGTCTAAGGAAGTCCGGAGGGTTCCATAATAGGTGCAACCACGTTGCCTTAAGGGAAAAGGAGTCTTTCCTTAATGCAATTTCGGAATTGGCAAAAGAGTTCGAGTGGGACTAGGTTTTCGGAACCGGAAACCTATCGGAACTCAGTCAAACTTGGGGGCAGGTTTTTGGACGACCCAAGGGGCTTGGCCACCTATTTAAAGAGGCCAAGGGGCACCCCAAGGGCACCATAAGTCGCAGCCCTAGCTCCCCAAGTCGCAGCACCACCCTGCGCCCAAACCCTAGCTATTCTCTCCTCCTTCTTCTCCCGCAGCGCTTGCGGCGAAGCCCTGCCGGAGATCTCCACCACCACCATCACCACGCCGTCATGCTGGCGGGATTCCGAGGAGGATCTACTACATCCGCTGCCCGCTGGAACGGGGAGGAGGACGTCGTCTTCATCAACACCGTACGTGTGACCGAGTACGGAGGTGCTGCCCGATTGTGGCACCGTCAAGTTCTTCTACGCGCTTTTGCAAGCGGTCAAGATCTTCTACGCGCTTTTGCAAGTGGCAAGTGATCAACTACATCCACCACGAGATCTAATCTCGTTAGGCTTTGGAAATCTTCGAGGGTTAGTCTCATGATCTTCTCGTTGCTACCATCTACTAGATTAGATCTTGGCTTGTGTTTTCGTTCTTGCGGTAGGAAATTTTTTGTTTTCTATGCTACGAATCCCATCACAATCGGCTACTGATGGTGGCGGCTTGGCTTGGCTACTTCTTCCTCGACCTGCTACCCTAGATCGCATCGGTGACCCACACCAATATCACACGGCCATGTATTGTTCATGGATCTCTTGGATCTTGACGTACATTGGGCTATGTCATCGGCTCTGCCGGCTACATTGGGCTATGGTTGTTGTCTATGATTTCAGATGTCTTGTGCCCACGATGACGCTACGTCTTGCCACTTATTCTCCGCACACGCGTCTCGATGTGGATACATCGCCTATGCCGTGGAAGGCTGTGTGCTTGGGCGATTGGCGGCCGTATACCTCATAGTGTTGACACTTTTGGTACGTCGACATCGGCACCTCCACAGTTTACGAAGGTTTTTGACATGGGGATTATCAAAGCAAAGGTGTTTGAAGATTGGTTAGGCTCCGAAGGTATAATCTCGCAAGTACATGTCAAGTCTGGTGTCTGGATTGCTTATTGTCGGTTGTTCATGGGAGTACCTGTAGAGGTTGGGGAGAAGATGTTGAATCACTAGTTGTTGTGTTCATGTGGTTCAATTGTGTGGTGATGACCACTTTAAATTGTGCACATGATGATTGTGAACCGGGCGATTGGCAAATTGCAGAGATTTTTTCGGCAAGTGGGGGCATCAACATAGGGTGACTTCATTCTTTGTGGTGCTCCTTGAGCTCCAGGTCTTAGTTTTCAGGGCAAAAACCCTAGGTCTGGCCTTCCGTGGTTGTACCTAGCAATGGCGGCTCAATAGTTACTCTTGTTAAAATCATTATCTGAAAATTGGACCTCTTGAGGTGAAAACCCATAATGTCTGTAGTGATCAGACAGGGCGACAACATCACTTGCGCTTCCTAGAGGGGTCACTTTGAGGAACCTAAGAGCATCTCCAACAGACGCGCTATATCACGGCGCGCTAAAACCAAGAATCCGCGCGCGGTAAACAGATATCGCGCGCTGTGCCGTTTTTTCCTCCGCCGGACGCGCCATTTTGCAGCGCGCGTTGGCGCGGTAAAATAGCACCTCCGCCGGACGCGCCATTTTGCAGCGCGCGGACGCGGCGCAAAACAGCAAACACACACAAATATGCATCCAACAAGATGAAACAATATATAAAAAATCACAAATATATTGTACCATCCAGAATATAATATATTGTTCACAACAATACTTCACACCAAATACAACACATACAACAATACAACATGGTTTTGAGACAATACAACACATAGTTTTGAAACAAATACAACAAATATGAAACTATTGTTGTCCATTCCAATTCCACCATTCTTCCATGAGATCTTTTTGAAGATCATCATGTGTGTCGTTGCACCGAATGGCATGGTATGAGGCAATGAATTGGGCAATCCTATGTGCGGACCTCCTCACTTGCACGGGAACCCCCATCAAGTCGTACTGGGTATGATCCACATCTTTTCCGCGATCATCCTCTATAATCATGTTGTGCATGATTACACACGCGGTCATGATATACCAAAGGCATTCTTGATCCCAAAATCTAGCCGGTCCTCTAACAATGGCAAATTGGGCTTGCAAAATCCCAAATGCTCTCTCTACATCTTTCCTAGCCGCCGCTTGTGCATTGTGGAATTGGGTTTGCTTCTTACCTTTTGGTTGAATAATTGGCTTCACAAATGTTTGCCACCTTGGATATATGCCGTCGGCGAGGAAGTAGCCATAGTTGTACTTGTGGCCATTTGCTTCAAACTCCACCAATGGACCTTCCCGCATTGCAAGTCTTGTCATTAGTGGTGACCGTTGAAGAACATTGATGTCATTGCAAGATCCGGGCATTCCAAAGAAAGCATGCCATATCCAAGTCTCTTGGTCGGCCACCGCTTCAAGTACTATGGTGGCATCCTTCTTGTAGCCTTTGAATTGTCCATGCCATGCCGCTGGACAATTCTTCCAACTCCAATGCATACAATCAATGGAACCAAGCATACCGGGAAATCCCCGGTTGGCGTTGATCTCCAAAAGCCTTGCCGTGTCTTGAGCATTGGGGGCTCTCAAGTATGTGGAGCCAAAGACATTGACAATTGCAACGACAAAGCGCTTCACACACAAGATAGAAGTGCTCTCTCCCATGGACAAATGATCATCAATAAGATCTGCCGGTATACCATATGCCAACATACGCAAGGCGGCGGTCACCTTTTGATATGTGCTATGGCCAAGTTCTCCGGCGGCATTCCTCCTTTGCTCAAAGAAGCGATCATATTTGGTGACCTCCGCTGCAATGTGCTTGAACAAGTTGAGACTCATCCGGAAACGCCGCCGAAAATAGCTTTCGGGGAATATCGGATTCTCATTGAAATACGACCGCATCAATTTCTCATGCCCTTCAATCCTTTCTCTCCACAACTTCTGTCTACCGAACACCGATCCACCAAATTTTGGCCTCTTAACGGCGCGGTATGCTAATAGTATCGATATGTTCTCCTCTTCTTCTTGGTCGAACTCGTCATCCGATGAATCATATGAGGAACTCTACAAACATATGTATCATATTAATTCACTATGAACTATTGTAGCTACTTGACGAGTAGAGGCCGGTCGGCGGAGGTTCATACCTTGCGAGCAAATGGGCGAGCACCATGGGCGCGCCAAGTTGCAAGCAAGCTGCTCGAGGACGACGAGGACGACATGTCGACGCCTCGCGTGGAGGAGAACGCGACGGCGGCGCGAAGGGGGCGGCGGAGAAGGACCGCCGGCTACAACTCGTCGGCCGACGGCCGCGCGAGCGACACGGCGCGGCGGAGCGTCCGCCGCTGCCCGAGAGGAGGTGCGGGCGACGCGGATCTACGACGCGGCGGCACGCAGCGAGCGGCGGGCGGCGGCGGAGTCGACCGGCGGCGGCCGGATTTCGCGCCGGCGGTAGGTGGGGAAATGAGGGCGCGGGCGCGGGGGAGGAAATTTCCGGCCCGTTGGCTTTTTCACGCTTGGACGAGCGATGCCGCGCGCTGTAGCCAACGCGCCGGATATGCCGCTCCGGATTGTGCAAAAGCCGCGCGCCCTAAAAAATTTACAGCGCCGCGCCGTTTACCGCGCCTGCTGGAGCGCCTGATTCTGTCCCGCGCGCGCTATATCGGACGTTTTTATGCCGCGCGGCCTATATAGCGCGTCTGTTGGAGATGCTCTAAGTCCAGATGTTGTTGATGTGATGGTTTGTTCATGTTGTCGTGAGCCTCTCATCACTTCTGTGGGGTTTTTCTTTTTTACTTTTTTTTTTAGCTATGTGCATCTTTGATGTCTAGATATTATATTATTGCAGATGGTGGATGTATTCGGTATCATCTTGATATGTATTACTATTTATTCTTTATATAAAAAAGGAAGAACCTAGCTAGATGACGCTGCGTCAATCCATGCAGAGAGATTAGAGAGCGATTCTCCGATTCGTGCCGATGCTGATTCCTAGTCTGTGGTGATGCTGCCGCCCAGAAAGTCAGCTGAAGCTGGCTACGGAAATCAAAAGCAAGTTGTAATGTATCTCCAAAAAGCTCTGAATTATTGTCTGCCATTAGGCTCCAAAGACGATAAGGTAGTCGGTCGGGCCCCGCCCATGAGCTAGACTGCCCACAATTGTGCAGTGTAGTACTGGAGGTCAGCCGTAGCTTAGGGGTGGCATGTTAGTGCGATCCACTGAGATGTGAATCCATGGACTACGTCACACATGCTTAGCTGAATGTCGTGTGAGAAACAAGATCAAGCCAAGTCCTGAAGTGGAATAGTTCAGAGGATGAGTCGAACTGATACTGGTAGTGGTATTATACATGGAAATGGAATTTGGCATCACCATCTTGGCCTTTTCTTTGAGAAATGGGTTTAGCTCAGATTAAAGAGTATCCAAGAGCATTGGTATATTTAACCTAGATTGCTAAAAAACTGTATTTTTAGCAATCCGTGTTAAGAAAAAAGTTGCTCCAAAAGTATTCATGTATGTAGCCCCCAGGCAACAAAAATTAGCAAGCTTGCTATATTTTGGATATTTGCCTATCCAAAGCTAGATTGGAAAAACCCCCCAAACGCTTGAAAAGGCAACTCTTTTGGAGATAATCTCATTCTGGGGTTCCCACTACAGAACAGAGGTCCCCTTCTGCACTGTGTGTAACAGGCAGAGGCTTCTTGCTTTCTCTTTGATGCAAACTTATAAATAGTAGTGGCTTTGAATTCGTGATGAGCTGATAAGCTTAAAAACAAAAACCAGTGTGCCTTTTGGTATACGACCGAAAAAAGACATGATTGGTTCCTTTGTTATTTCAGCAACGGCATCTCGGAAACTAGTGATCGATTAGTGAGGTTTGTGGTTGTTGCAAGTGTACGTGATCAAGCCAACTAACTATGCTCAAGCAGGATCAGGCTCACAAACTCTAAGAAAATACAACTCCTGCTCTGTATTTATAAAAATATATACGTATTTGAGCTAAGCATGCATGCATTTCTTTTTTTGACTGAACATGCATGCACTACACGAAGTGACTAGTATTTGCAGTCTTACCGAGCCCTTGTGAAAAGCAGGATATGCCTGAAGAAACTCTAAGAAGATGCAACTCCCAATTTGTTTTTCAATTCTATAATTTGGTGACCTGAGCATGCATTATTTTTTTGACCGAACATGCATGTACTACTGACTAGCAGTTTCCCTAAAGGGTTGTAGGATATCTCTGAAGAAACGCTAAAAGTCCAGACGTCTGAAGAATGGGACACCGAACAATGGCGCGCGTCACGGCCGTTGTACACTGACATGCAGAGCAGTACAATCCAAGTCGCGCCGCTGACGAAGAAGACGGAGAGGCAGAGGGAAATAAAACAAGGCTTGCGTAGACGAACGTACCCACGTGGTGTCGTACATGCCGACGGTGAGCTCGCCGGCGACGAGCATGCCGCCCTCCCCCACGCCGTAGCCGCGCAGCACCGGCATGTCCGGCAGCTCGTCAACGAACTTCTCCAGCCTCCCCGCGTCCAGCAGGCCGGCGCCCTGCTTGTCACCGTCGTCGGCGAGCACCGCCGCCGCCTGGAACACGAGCAAGCACGCGCCGAGAAACCTCATCATCTCCATTGCCACGAGCGCCGAACGTGACTAGCCTTGGGTTTCTCCGGCGAGAGATGGAGGACAGGGACAGTGGACACTTGACAGCTCCGCCTCTCGGCCTTGTGTTTGTCCCCTAGTTTTGGTTCTGCTTCTCTACCTCCCTCTCTCCTCCATTCTCTTTGTTAGAGAGAAATTTTATAGGAAGAAAGAAGGGAAAGAGACGGCAGGAATATCTTTGGTCCCCGGCAGCCGATTTTATTGGTGTAGGATTTTCAGTTTCCTTCCAGAGTGATGTGGCCTCTTATACTCCTCGAGAAAAAAAAAAGTGAATTTTGGTTGCTTCTTTTCAAGTAAAGCATAGAAAAGGTAGTAATATAGCTCCATTCTAAAAAAAAATTGACAACCAATACCATGACATATTTATAGTAGCGAAAAGGCATACAAATGTAGTTAAAAGTTAAAGCTTACTAAGTTTGACGAAATATATTGAAGAAAACATTAATAATCTATAATATTAAGTCAATACATTGTGAGGATATATTTTAGTGTGAATTTATTGATATTTATTTGGTGTTCGCAACTATTCTTTTTTTTCCTATAATATTAGTCAAACTTAGAAAATGTTAAATTTTGACTCAATTTTTACACCTTCCTTTTTTGAGCGAAGGGAGTAGTTGCTTGGACTGATCCCGCTTGAGAATCTGTTCACAGTAGGAATGGATGCCTTATTTTCGTCAAGGTTCCATCTGGGGTGGGATAAAAATCTGGATTAATGGTAAACATTATGAGCCACAAATCCCCGTATCGGAATGATTGAGGACTTAGCTGTTCACGTACGCCTAGAACAAATTCCATTCGTCTTCCTTTTGTCTACATTGCCCATTTATTTATTTGTTATAGAGATGGGAATGGCAAAATTCATTATAAAGATTGTAAGAACAATTTTTCTTTAGTTTTCTCATAGCTACATTAAAATATAACGAGGCCTCACAAATAAGAAAAGGAATTCGTTCTGCAACATTGGAAATTACTATATCAATTGTTTGACTGTTTCATTTTGGCATTGTAGTAGTTCGCATAAAGGGGGGGAAAATGCAAATTACCTTCTTTTTGCTACTCCCTGTTTCAACATGTACTGCCCGTATTTTCAATTGCTAAGACGAGATTTTGGCCAATTTTAATTAATCCAGTATGTAATTTATGGAATTGAATGCTTTCCAACTAACTAAATTTAGACTTTACCTGGATCTGAACTGTTACACACATATATCGTGTTCACATGTCAATTTCCTCGTTCCAAAAATATCACGCCCTGGTGGGATTTTTTTTTTTTTGCGAATCAAGGAGTTTTACATATTACTCAACATCATTACAATCTTTCTCTAAGATGGAGACTAGAAATGGTGGCGTATAGTTTAGCCACAGGCATCTCCTTCGTTCACTACTAGCTTTATTTGCACAACTATAGGCAGCCTGATTGGCTAACCTACTAACATAAGAAATATTAAAGCTAGTAAACATATGACTAAGCTCTTTAATCTTCTGGATAATACTGGCTATAATTGATCTACCGCGCTGCCGCGCTGGTGGGCTTCAATCCCTACACCTGCCGCTAGGCAGCGTCACAGACTTCACACATTAACCAACTGAACCAGTATTGCTTTGTGCCAGAACTAGAAACGGAAAGTTTTTGTACTGTATCATGTACATGTATGGTAGTTATAAAACTTGTCTTATTTGTGTAGCTTTAAATACCAGCCATTGAACCGGACAAACAAGTGGTTCGATCAGTAAACCGTGAACCCTGAGGTCTACCGGTTCAGTCGCCATCAAGGTTATTAGAGAGAGCACATGTGATAGTTCTATCGTTATTTATTATAGTTGCAATTTGCAAGTAGGGTTGCAACTGAGATTTTGAAAGGACACGGATGCTACCTAGAGGGGGTGAATAGGCGGTTTAAAACTTTTACGATTATGGCTTGAACGAATGCGGAAAAAACCACAAAACATATATAACTAGGGTTCACCTATGTGCACCAATAACTTATGATAAGCAAGACAAGAAACTATATGATAGCAAAATATATAACTTTAAGCATGAAGGCTATCACAAATTAAGGAGCATAAGTAAAGAGCTCGGATATAAAAATAATCGAGGTGACGCGGAGACGATGATGTATCCCGAAGTTCACACTCTTGCGAGTGCTACTCTCAATTGGAGCAGTGTGGAGGCAGAAGGCCCCAATGTATTCTACTCAAGCATTCTCACCACAAAGGAAGTCATCGATCCACCATGGAACCTTACGCGTGGTCACCGTACCCGCACAAAGTTTGGGTTAATCTTTACAACTTAATTGGAGGCTCCCAATAATCGCCACAAAGGCCTCACACCTGAGAAATCTCCATAGTTTAATTGGAGGCCCCAAAAAAACACCAATAAGCTCACCAAGCCAAATAGGGTTCAAGAACCCAAGAGGAACAAGCTCCCGAAGAGATATACTCACGAACTTTCACATCTGCGTATCACCACAGAGAACTCAAACCGATGCACCAAATGCAATGGCAAGAAATTCACTCTCAAATTTAACCAAAACTACTAAATCTATTGGGGAAATAAGATAGGAACAACACAAGAGGAGAACACCAAATTTCTTGTAGATCTAGATCTAATGTGTTCCCCTCACAAAGAGAGGGATTTTATTGATGAAGATGTAGATCCAGATCTCCTCGCTCTTTTCCTCAAAAAAATGCAAGATCATAGGAGCAATCAAGAAATAGGGCGAACTCTTCAAATTTAACAATGGAATTGAAGTAAGAGAACGAAAGAACTTCCATCCCAAGGAGGAAGAAGGGGGCCTTTTATAGTCCCCTCCAACGAAATATGGTTGTTGGGACCTCCCAGGCAGGATTATCCGCCCCCGAACCGGATTATCGTAGCGACCATGCCAAATTAGCGTCGAGGTACACAAGCCCCTGTCATGCAGCCGTATATTTGGACGGATATTTTACCCCTAGGCTGGATACAACAAAACGAGAATGAACACAACTTGAGCATTCAGATTCGGATTTTGATGGTCTTGAGCTCATTTCGAAGCTAGTAACAACCTCTACAAGATCATGCAGAGAATTATCATAGTCCATAAAGGTATGATATAATAAATGATGAAAGGTTTTACCTATCTATAAAAGAAAAACCGGTAAAACCTCCAACCTCGAAAAGGCAACAATTTTTTTGTGCAAAAATCCGTTTTCGATGAACTAGAGCTTGTCATGGAAATGACCACAAGCTCTAAATCATCACATGGATAAGATCCAAATAACAGCCAAGAAAGATAATTCAAGGATACAAATGTTTGAGCTCTCTCCTAATGATACGATCGAGTTACTCAATCGAGAGCCCTCTTGATAGTACGGTGATGCGCGTAGATGTACACGTCCGTTGGGAACCCCAAGAGGAAGGTATGATGCGCACAGCGGCAAGTTTTCCCTCAGAAAGAAACCAAGGTTATCGAACCAGTAGGAGCCAAGAAGCACGTGAAGGTTGTTGGTGGAGGAATGTAGTGCGGCGCAACACCAGTGAAACCGGCGCCAACGTGGAACCTGCACAACACAATCAAGATACTTTGCCCCAACGTAACAGTGAGGTTGTCAATCTCACCGGCTTGGTGAAAACAAAGGATGAAGCGTATCGAGTGGAAGATGGTGTTTGTTTGCAAAGAACAGTAAGAACAATAATTGCAGTAGAAAGTATTCAGCTGTAAAAGAATGGACCGGGGTCCACAGTTCGCTAGTGGTGTCTCTCCAATAAGATAACTAACATGCTGGGTGAACAAATTACAGGTGGGCAATTGACAAATCAAGATTCAATACATATCAACGATGATTACTATGTGATTTAATCAGGGCATTACGACAAAGTACATAGACCGCTATCCAGCATGCATCTATGCCTAAATAATCCACCTTCAGGTTAGCATCCGCACCCCTCCCAGTATTAAGTTGTAAACAACAGATAATTGCATTAAGTATGGTGCGTAATGTAATCAACACAAATATCCTTAGACAAAGCATCAATGTTTTATCCCTAGTAGCAACAGCACATCCACAACCTTAGAACCTACTGTCACGATCCCAGATTCAATGGAGGCATGAACCCACTATCGAGCATAATTACCCCCTCTTGGAGTTACAAGTATCAACTTGGCCAGAGTCTCTACTAGCAACGGAGAGCATGCAAGAACATAAACAACACATATATGATAGATTGATAATCAACTTAACATAGTATTCTAGATTCATCGGATCCCACCAAACACAACATGTAGCATTACAAATAGATGATCTTGATCATGTTAGGCAGCTCACAAGATCTAAACAATGATAGCACATGGGGAGAAGACAACTGATACGTCTCCAACGTATCGATAATTTCTTATGTTCCATGCTACTTTATTTGATGATACCTACATGTTTTATGCACATTATATGTCATATTTATGCATTTTCTGGAACTAACCTATTAACAAGATGCCGAAGAGCCGCTTCTGTTTTCTCGCTGTTTTTGGTTTCGTAAATCCTAGTAAAGAAATATTCTCGGAATTGGACGAAACTTTCGCCCGGGGTCCTATTTTTGCACGAAGCTTCCGGAAGACCGAAGACCTAACGAAGTGGGGCCACGAGGCAGCCAGGGGGTGGCCGGCGCGGCCCAAGCCCCGGCCGCGCCGACCTATCCCCTGGGCCCCTCGTGTGGCCCCTCGCGTTGACCCTCCGCCTACTTAAAGCTTCCGTCGCGAAAACCCCGCACCGAGAGCCACGATACGGAAAACCTTCCGGAGACGCCGCCGCCGCGAATCCCATCTCGGGGGATTCAGGAGATCGCCTCCGGCACCCTCGCCGGAGAGGGGATTCATCTCCCGGAGGACTCTACACCGCCATGGTCGCCTCTCGGAGTGATGAGTGAGTAGTTCACCCCTGGACCATGGGTCCATAGCAGTAGCTAGATGGTCGTCTTCTCCTTGTTGTGCTTCATTGTTGGATCTTGTGAGCTGCCTAACATGATCAAGATCATCTATATGTAATTCTATATGTTGTGTTTGTCGGGATCCGATGGATAGTGAGTACTATGATTATGGTGATTATCAATCTATTGTTTATGTGTTGTTTATGATCTTGCATGCTCTCCGTTATTAGTAGAGGCTCTGGCCAAGTTTTTACTCTTAACTCCAAGAGGGAGTATTTATGCTCGATAGTGGGTTCATGCTCGCATTTACACCTGGGACAAGGATGTAAAGTTCTAAGGTTGTGTTGTGCTCGTTGCCACTAGGGATAAAACATTGATGCTATGTCTAAGGATGTAGTTGTTGATTACATTACGCACCATACTTAATGCAATTGTCTCGTTGCTTTGCAACTTAATACTGGAGGGGTTCGGACGATAACCTCGAAGGTGGACTTTTTAGGCATAGATGCAGCTTGGATGGCGGTCTATGTACTTTGTCGTAATGCCCAATTAAATCTCACTATATTTATCATATCATGTATATGCATTGTTATGCCTTTCTCTATTTGTCAATTGCTCGACTGTAATTTGTTCACCCAACATGCTTTTATCTTATGGGAGAGACACCTCTAGTGAACTGTGGATCCCGGTCCTATTCTTTACATAGCATACAATTTATCGCAATACTTGTGTTTTATTATTTTCTTGCAAACATCTTCCACTCGATACGCTTAATCCTTTGTTACAGCAAGCCGGTGAGATTGACAACCTCACTGTTTCGTTGGGGCAAAGTACTTTGGTTGTGTTGTGCAGGTTCCGCGTTGGCGCCGGAATCCTCGGTGTTGCGCCGCATCACATTTCGCGACCATCAACCTTCAACGTGCTTCTTGGCTCCTCCTGGTTCGATTAAACCTTGGTTTCTTTCCGAGGGAAAACTTGCCATCGTGCGCATCATACCTTCCTCTTGGGGTTCCCAACGGACGTGTACATTTACGCGCATCAAGCCTCGTTTTCCGGCGCCGTTGCCGGGAGATCAAGACACGCTGCAAGGGGAGTCTCCACTTCTCAATCTCTTTACTTTGTTTTTGTCTTGCTTTATTTTATTTACTACTTTGTTTGCTGCACTAAATCAAAACACAAAAAAATTAGTTGCTAGATTTACTTTATTTATTGTCTTGCTCTCTATATCGAAAACACAAAAAAAAATTAGTTACTTGCATTTACTTTATCTAGTTTGTTTTATTTACCGTTGCTAAAATGAATACTCCTGAAAATACTAAGTTGTGTGACTTCACAAATGCAAATAATAATGATTTCCTATGCACACCTATTGCTCCACCTGCTACTACAGCAGAATTCTTTGAAATTAAACCTGCTTTACTAAATCTTGTCATGAGAGATCAATTTTCTGGTGTTAGTTCTGATGATGCTCGCTACCCATCTCAATAATTTTGTTGAACTTTGTGAAATGCAAAAGTATAAAGATGTAGATGGTGATATTATTAAATTGAAAGTGTTTCCTTTCTCATTAAGAGGAAGAGCTAAAGATTGGTTGCTATCTTTGCCTAAGAATAGTATTGATTCATGGACTAAATGCAAGGATGCTTTTATTGGTAGATATTATCCTCCCGCTAAAATTATATCTTTGAGAAGTAGCATAATGAATTTTAAACAATTAGATACTGAACATGTTGCTCAAGCATGGGAGAGAATGAAAACTTTAGTAAAGAATTGCCCAACCCATGGACTGACTACTTGGATGATCATCCAAACCTTCTATGCAGGACTAAATTTTTCTTCGCGGAATTTATTGGATTCAGCTGCTGGAGGTACCTTTATGTCCATCACATTGGGGGCGGCTACAAAACTTCTTGATGATATGATGATAAATTACTCTGAATGGCACACGGAAAGAGCTCCACAAGGTAGGAAGGTAAATTCTGTTGAAGAAACCTCTTCCTTGAGTGATAAGATTGATGTGATTATGTCTATGCTTGTGAATGGTAGATCTAATGTAGATCCAAATAATGTTCCTTTAGCTTCATTGGTTGCTCAAGAAGAAAATGTTGATATGAATTTCATTAAAAATAATAATTTCAACAACAATGCTTATAGGAACAACTCTGGTAATAACTATAGGCCATATCCTTCTGCTAATGGTAATGGTTATGGTAATTCTTATGGGAATTCTTACAATAATAATAGGAGTGTACCCTCTGGTCTTGAAGCTATGCTTAAAGAATTTATTAGTACACAAACTGCTTTTAACAAATCTGTTGAGGAAAAGCTTGATAAAATTGATATTATTGCTTCTAGAGTTGATAGACTTGCCTCTGATGTTAATCTTTTAAAATTGAAAGTTATGCCTAATAATGATATTGATAATAAGATTACTACTACAGCAAATGCCATCCAAGTTAGAATTAATGAGAATATAAGATTAATGGCTGAACTCGCGTGCTAGGTGGGATAGAGAAGAAAATGAAAAACTAGCTAAAGAGAATAATGTAGCTAAAGTTTGGACTATTACCACCACTAGTAATGCTAATTCTTCACATGTTGCTGCACCTCCTACTATCAATGGTAAAATAATTGGTGTTGGCAAAGTTTCTACTCCTAGTGCAAAGCGAACAAAACTGCCTGAAATTGCTAAAACTGCTGAAACTGCTTGTGATAAAACTGCTGAAATTTTTTCCAACCTTGGGAACAATGATCCCATTGCTGTAGCTCATAATGATTTAGATTTTGATGATTGCCACATCTCTGAAGTTATAAAGTTCTTACAAAAACTTGCTAAAAGTCCTAATGCTAGTGCTATAAATTTAGCCTTTACAAAACATATTACAAATGCTCTCATAAAAGCTAGAGAAGAGAAACTAAAACTTGAAACTTCTATTCCTAGAAAGTTAGAAGATGGTTGGGAGCCCATCATTAAAATGAAATTCAATGACTTTGAATGTAATGCTTTATGTGATCTTGGTGCAAGTATTTCTGTTATGCCTAAAAAGATTTATGATATGCTTGACTTGCCACCATTGAAGAATTGTTATTTGGATGTTAATCTTGCCGATAGTGTTAAAAAGAAACCTTTGGGGAGGATTGATAATGTGCATATTACGGTTAACAATAACCTTGTCCCCGTTGATTTTGTTGTCTTGGATATCGAATGCAATGCATCTTGTCCTATTGTGTTGGGAAGACCTTTTCTTCGAATCTGTTGGTGCTGTTATTGATATGAGGGAAGGTAATATTAAATATCAATTTCCTCTCAAGAAAGGTATGGAACACTTCCCTAGAAAGAGAATGAAGTTGCCTTTTGATTCTATTATTAGAACAAGCTATGATGTTGATGCTTCTACTCTCGATGTTACTTGATTTGCACTTTCTGCGCCTAGCTGAAAGGCGTTAAAGAAAAGCGCTTATGGGAGACAACCCATGTTTTTACCTACAGCAATTTTTTGTTTTGTTGAGTCTTGGAAGTTGTTTACTACTGTAGCAACCTCTCCTTATCATGTTTTTGTGCCAAGTAAAGTTTCTATGTCAAAGTTGATGTTATATTTGGGATTACTGCACAGAAACAGCATTGCTGTCTGTCACGAATCTGGGCACAGTCCTCTGTAGAAAATTCGAAAAAATCTGCCAATTTACGAGCGTGATCCTCAGATATGTACGCAACTTTCACTAGTTTTGAGTTTTTCCATTTGAGCAAGTCTGGTGCCATCTTTAAATTCGTCTTTACGGACTGTTCTGTTTTTGACAGATTCTGCCTTTTATTTCGCATTGCCTCTTTTGCTATATTGGATTTATTTCTTTGATCCACTAATGTCCAGTAGCATTATGCAATGTCCAGAAGTGAAAATAATGATTGTGTCACCTCTGAATGTGTGAATTATTAATTGTGCACTAACCCTCTAATGAGTTTGCTTGAAGTTTGGTGTGAAGGAAGTTTTCAAGGGTCAAGAGAGGAGTATGATATACTATGATCAAGAGGAGTGAAAGCTCTAAGCTTGGGGATGCCCCCGTGGTTCACCCCTGCATATTTTAAGAAGACTCAAGCGTCTAAGCTTGGGGATGCCCAAGGCATCCCCTTCTTCATCGACAACATCATCGGGTTCCTCCCCTGAAACTATATTTTTATTCAATCACATCTTGTGTTCTTTACTTGGAGCGTCGGTTTGTTTTCGTTTTTGTTTTTGTTTGAATAAGATGGATCCTAGCATTCACTTTGTGGGAGAGAGACACGCTCCGCTGTTGCATATGGACACATGTGTCCTTAGGCTTTACTCATAATGTTCATGGCGAAGTTTCTTCTTCGTTAAATTGTTATATGGTTGGAATTGGAAAATGCTACATGTAGTAATTCTAAAATGTCTTGGATAATGTGATACTTGGTAATTGTTGTGCTCATGTTTAAGCTCTTGCATCATATACTTTGCACCCATTAATGAAGAAATACATAGAGCTTGCTAAAATCTGGTTTGCATATTGGGTTTCTCTAAGGTCTAGATAATATCTAGTATTGAGTTTTGAACAACAAGGAAGACAGTGTAGAGTCTTATAATATTTACAATATGTCTTTTATGTGAGTCTTGCTGCACTTGTTCATCCTTGAGTTTGCTTCAAATAACCTTGCTAGCCTAAACCTTGTATCGAGAGGGAATACTTCTCATGCATCCAAAATCCTTGAGCCAACTACTATGCCATTTGTGTCCACCATAACTACCTACTACATGGTATTTCTCCGCCATTCCAAAGTAAATTGCTTGAGTGCTACCTTTAAAATTCCATCATTCACCTATGCAATATATAGCTCATGGGACAAAATAGCCTTAAAAACTATCGTAGTATTGAATATGTACTTATGCACTTTATATTTTATTAAGTTGCTTGTTGCGCGATAACCATGCTTCGGGGAACGCCATCAACTATTGTTGAATATCATGTGAGTTGCTATGCATGTCCGTCTTGTCTGAAGGTCTATCATTTTAGTGGTTGGAACATGCAAAATTGTTAGAGAAGAACATTGGGCCGCTAACTAAAGCCATGAACCATGGTGGAAGTTTCAGTTTTGGACATATATCCTCAATCTCATATGAGAACAATAATCATTGCTACATGCTTATGCATTTAAGAGGAGTCCATTATCTGTTGTCCATGTTGTCCCGGTATGGATGTCTAAGTTGAGAATAATCAAAAGCGAGAAATCCGAAATGCGAGCATTCTCCTTAGACCTTTGTACAAGCGGCATGGAGGTACCCTTTGTGACACTTGGTTGAAACATGGCATGCGAAGATCCGGTAGTCCAAGTTAAGTAGGACGAGGTGCGGGCACTATTAGTATACTATGCATGAGGCTTGCAACTTGTAAGATATAATTTTCATAACTCATATGCTTTATTACTACCGTTGACAAAATTGTTTCATGTTTTCAAAATAAAAGCTCTAGCACAAATACAGCAATCGATGCTTTCCTTTTGAAGGACCATTCTTTTATTTTTATTGTTGAGTCAGTCTACCTATCTCCTTCCACCTAAGAAGCAAACACTTGTGTGAACTGTGTATGTTGGAGATATGCCCAAGAGGCAATAATAAATTGGTTATTATATATCTTTGTGTTTATGATAAATGTTTATATACCATGCTATAATTGTATTGACCGAAACATTGATACATGTGTGTTATGTAAACAACAAGAAGTCCCT
>NC_061513.1:283195334-283226661 GCF_022539505.1 Lolium rigidum
GTGTATTGATTCCTACATATTTGCATATTGCACTTGTTATATTACTTTATGTTGACAATATCCCTGAGATATACATGTTATAAGTTGAAAGCAACCGCTGAAACTTAATCTTCCTATGTGTTGCTTCAACACCTTTACTTTGATTTATTGCTTTATGAGTTAACTCTTATGCAAGACTTATTGATGCTTGTCTTGAAGTACTATTCATGAAAAGTCTTTGTCATATGATTCACTTGTTTACTCATGTCATTACCTTTGCTTTGATCGCTGCATTCATTTCATATGTTTACAAATAGTATGATCAAGATTATGATGGCATGTCACTTCAGAAATTATCTTTGTTATCGTTTTACCTGCTCGGGACGAGCAGAACTAAGCTTGGGGATGCTGATACGTCTCCAACGTATCGATAATTTCTTATGTTCCATGCTACTTTATTTGATGATACCTACATGTTTTATGCACATTATATGTCATATTTATGCATTTTCGGAACTAACCTATTAACAAGATGCCGAAGAGCCAGTTGTTGTTTTCTGCTGTTTTTGGTTTCAGAAATCCTAGTAAAGAAATATTCTCGGAATTGGACGAAACTTTCGCCCAGGGTCCTATTTTTGCACGAAGCTTCCAGAAGACCGAAGACCTAACGAAGTGGGGCCACGAGGCAGCCAGGGGGGTGGCCGGCGCGGCCCAAGCCCTGGCCGCGCCGACCTATCCCCTGGGCCCCTCGTGTGGCCCCTCGCGTTGACCCTCCGCCTACTTAAAGCTTCCGTCGCGAAAACCCCAGTACCGAGAGCCACGATACGGAAAACCTTCCAGAGACGCCGCCGCCGCGAATCCCATCTCGGGGGATTCAGGAGATCGCCTCCGGCACCCTGCCGGAGAGGGGATTCATCTCCCGGAGGACTCTACACCGCCATGGTCGCCTCCGGAGTGATGAGTGAGTAGTTCACCCCTGGACCATGGGTCCATAGCAGTAGCTAGATGGTCGTCTTCTCCTTGTTGTGCTTCATTGTTGGATCTTGTGAGCTGCCTAACATGATCAAGATCATCTATATGTAATTCTATATGTTGTGTTTGTCGGGATCCGATGGATAGTGAGTACTATGATTATGGTGATTATCAATCTATTGTTTATGTGTTGTTTATGATCTTGCATGCTCTCCGTTATTAGTAGAGGCTCTGGCCAAGTTTTTACTCTTAACTCCAAGAGGGAGTATTTATGCTCGATAGTGGGTTCATGCACGCATTTACACCGGGACGAGTGACGAGAAAGTTCTAAGGTTGTGTTGTGCTGTTGCCACTAGGGATAAAACATTGATGCTATGTCTAAGGATGTAGTTGTTGATTACATTACGCACCATACTTAATGCAATTGTCCGTTGCTTTGCAACTTAATACTTGGAGGGGTTCGGACGATAACTTTGAAGGTGGACTTTTTAGGCATAGATGCGGTTGGATGGCGGTCTATGTACTTTGTCGTAATGCCCAATTAAATCTCACTATATTTATCATATCATGTATATGCATTGTTATGCCTTTCTCTATTTGTCAATTGCCCGATCTGTAATTTGTTCACCCAACATGCTTTTATCTTATGGGAGAGACACCTCTAGTGAACTGTGGATCCCGGTCCTATTCTTTACATAGCATACAATTTACTGCAATACTTGTGTTTTATTATTTTCTTGCAAACATCTTCCACTCGATACGCTTAATCCTTTGTTACAGCAAGCCGGTGAGATTGACAACCTCACTTGTTTCGTTGGGGCAAAGTACTTTGGTTGTGTTGTGCAGAGTTCCGCGTTGGCGCCGGAATCCCCGGTGTTGCGCCGCATCACATTTCGCGACCATCAACCTTCAACGTGCTTCTTGGCTCCTCCTGGTTCGATTAAACCTTGGTTTCTTTCTGAGGGAAAACTTGCCACTGTGCGCATCATACCTTCCTCTTGGGGTTCCCAACGGACGTGTACATTTACGCGCATCAACAACCATCTAGCTACTGCTATGGACCCGTAGTCCAAGGATGAACTACTCACGCATCAATCCGGAGGCGGGCATGATGATGTAGAGCCCCTCCGGTGATGATTCCCCTCTCCGGCAGGGTGCCGGAGGCGATCTCCCGAATCCCCCGAGATGGGATTGGCGGCGGCGGCGTCTCTGGAAGGTTTTCCGTATCGTGGCTCTCGGTACAGGGGTATTCGCGACGAAGGCTTTAAGTAGGCGGAAGGGCAATGCAGGGGGCCACACGAGGGCCCCACACAACAGGGCCGCGCGGCCAGGGGCCAGGCCGCGCCGCCCTAGTGTGGCGGCGCCTCGTGGCCCCACTTCCTTTCCCCCTCGGTCTTCTGAAAGCTTCGTGTAAAAATAGGACCCTGGGCGTTGATTTCGTCCAATTCCGAGAATATTTCCTTACTAGGATTTCTGAAACCAAAAACAGCAGAAAACATCAACTGGGGCTTCTGCATCTTGTTAATAGGTTAGTGCCAGAAAATGTATAATAATGCTATAAAGTATATATAAAACATTCAAGTATTGTCATAAAAGTAGCATGGAACATAAGAAATTATAGATACGTTTGAGACGTATCAAGCATCCCCAAGCTTAGTTCCTACTCGTCCTCGAGTAGGTAAACGATAACACAAATAATTTCTGAAGTGACATCCTACCAACATAATCTTGATCAACATTATTGTAAAGCATATGAGATGAATGGAGTGATCTGGACAAAAGATTGCTAACAAAGATAATTACTAAACAAATGAATCATATAGCAAAACTTTTCATGAATAGTATTTTCAAGACAAGTATCAACAAGACTTGCATAAGAGCTAACTCATAAGCAATAAATTCAAAGTAGAATGCATTGAAGCAACACAAAGGATGATTAAGTTTCAGCAATTGCTTTCAACTTGTAACATGTATATCTCATGGATATTTGTCAACATAGAGTAATATAACAGGTGCAATAAGTAAACATGTAAGAATCAATGCACACAGTTAACACAAGTGTTTGCTTCTAAGATAGAAAGAAGTGGGCAAACTGACTCAACATAAAGTAAAAAAAATGGCCCTTCGCAGAGGGAAGCATGGATTACTATTTTTGTGCTAGAGCTTTTGTTTTGAAAACATAAAAACAATTTTGTCAACGGTAGTAATAATTCATATGTGCTATGCATAATACTTCCTACAAGTTGCAAGTCTCATGCATAGAGTACTAGTAGTGCTCGCACCTTGTCCTAATCAGCTTGGATAACACGGATTATCATCACATGACATATGTTTCAACCAAGTGTCACAAAGGGGTATCTCTATGCCGTCTGTACAAAGGTCTAAGGAGAAAGCACGCATTGGATTTCTCGCTTTTGATTATTCTCAACTTATACATCCATACCGGGACAACATAGACAACAGATAATGGACTCCTCTTTTAATGCTTAAGCATTCAACAACAAATAGTATTCTCATAAGAGATTGAGGTTGTATGTCCAAACTGAAACTTCCACCATGATACATGGCTTTAGTTGGCTGCCCAATGTTCTTCTCTAACATATGCATACTCAAACCATTTGATCATGAAATCGCACTTACTTCAGACAAGACGAACATGCATAGCATCTCACATGATATCCAACAAAGGTAAAAAGTTGATGGCGTCCCCAGAAACATGGTTACCGCTCAACAAGCAACTTATAAGAATTAAGACACATAACTGCATATTCATCACCACAATAGTTTTTAAGCTATTTGTCCCATGAGCTATATATTGCAAAGATAAAGAAATGAAATTTAAAGGTAGCACTCAAGTAATTTACTTTGCAATGGCAGAAAAATACCACATAGTAGGTAGATATGGTGGACACAAATGGCATGGGTTTGGCTCAAGGTGTTTGGATGCACGAGAAGCATTTCCTCTCAGTACAAGGTTTGGGCTAGCAAGGTTGTTTGAAGCAAACACAAGTATGAACAGGTACAGCAAAACTTATACATGAACATATTGCAATCATTATAAGGCTCTACACTGTCTTCCTTGTTGTTCAAACACTTTACCCGAAAATATCTAGACTTAGAGAGACCAATCATGCAAACCAAATTAAACAAGCTCTACGGTAGTTCTTCATTAATAGATTAAACTACATGATGCAAGAGCTTAAACATGATCTATGAGAGCTCAAACAATTCCCAAGTTATTCCAAACCATATGTAGCATTTTCTGATTCCAACCAAATAGCAATTTAACGAAGCAATTTCAGCCTTCGCCATGAACATTAAAGCACAATTAAGAACACAAGTGTTCCATATGAAAGAGCGGAGCGTAATATCTCCAATATAAGGATGATGGGATACAACTTTATTCAAACCAAAACAAAAATAAAAGCAAACCGACGCTCCAAGTAAAGAACATAAGATGTGATAGAATAAAAATATAGTTTCACTAGAAGTGACCTGATAATGTTGTCGATGAAGAAGGGGATGCCTTGGGCATCCCCAAGCTTAGATGCTTGAGTCTACTTAAAATATGCAGGGATGAACCACCGGGGCATCCCCAAGCTTAGACCTTTCACTCTTCTTGATCATAGTATATCATCCTCTTCTCTTGACCCTTGAAAACTTCCTCCACACCAAACTTCAAGCAAACTCATTAGAGGGTTAGTGCATAATTAAAAATTCACATATTCAGAGGTGACACAATCATTCTTAACACTTCTGGACATTGCACAAAGCTTCTGAAAGTTAATGGAACAAAGAAACTCATTCAACATAGCAAAGGCGGCAATGCGAAATAAAAGGCAGAATCTATCAAAAACAGAACAGTCCGTAAAGACAAATTTGGCAGGGGCACTTAACTTGCTCAAATGGAAAAACTCAAAACTAATGAAAGTTGCGTACATATATGAGGATCACACTCGTAAATTTTCAGATTTTTTTTATTTTTTTTACAGAGAGATCTGTACGAATTCGTGATAGACAGCAATGCTGTTTCTGCGCAGCGATCCAAATCTAGCATCAACTTTAGCATAAAAACTTTACTTGGCACAAAAACATGATAAGGAGAGGTTGCTACAGTAGTAAACAACTTCCAAGACTCAACAATACAGTAAATAAAATGAAACTTGGGTTATCTCCCAAGAAGTGCTTTTCTTTAACGCCTTTCAGCTAGGCGCAGAAAGTGCAAATCAAGTAACATAAAGAGAAGAAGCATCAACATTATTTTTTTTCTTACAAACACAACTTGTTGCAGAGGGTACCTTAGATGCTCCATTATCTAAATTTTCTATGGTGGTGCTAGAGGTTTTATCAATTTTAGGCCTATAATAATTCTTTGGTTTAGGCACCTTAGAGGCATACATGAATTTTTGCTCTTTACCCACATAAGCTTTCTCCTTAAACTTAAGAGAAGAAAAAGTTGAACCTAAAGTTACCATAGCTTTTTCAAGTTCACCAATCCTATTGATTTGATTATCATGGACAACACAAGTTCCTAGGACACTAATTCTTTCATCAATTTCTGCTAAGGATTTATCAAGTTCATCAGTTTTATCAAGTAACATTTCCAATTTAGTTTCAACACTTGGAAATTTTTTCTCAATGGTTTCCAATTTTTTCATAACATCTTCAAGAGAGATTTCAATTTTAACTTCATTAACAGGTGGTATTCCAACTAGGCTCTCAATGATGCAACTAGCTTCTAAAGCGGGAGTACCTAGGAAATTACCTCCCGAAAGAGTATCGAGAACATACCTATTCCAACTAGATAAGCCAACATAAAAGTTCCTAAGAAGGATAATAGTGGAGTGTTTCTTAATGCACCTATGATGAGCATTAATAATTCTGTACCAAGCATCTTTAAAACTTCCTCCACCTTGTTGCTTAAAAGAACGAACTTCAACTTCAGGATTACTCATTATAAAATAAAAGTAAACTAGGCAAATAGAATAAAGACAAGTAACTAATTTTTTTTTGTGTTTTTGATATAGAGCTAGTAAATAAGACAGAAAGTAAAGTAACTAATTTTTTTGTGTTTTTAATATGAAGCAAACAAGACAGTAAATAAAAATAAAGTAAAGCAAGACAAAAACAAAGTAAAGAGATTGGATGTGGAGACTCCCCTTGTAGCGTGTCTTGATCTCCCCGGCAACGGCGCCAGAAAAAGCTTGCTTGATGCGCGTAGATGTACACGTCCGTTGGGAACCCCAAGAGGAAGGTATGATGCGCACAGCGGCAAGTTTTCCCTCAGAAAGAAACCAAGGTTATCGAACCAGTAGGAGCCAAGAAGCACGTGAAGGTTGTTGGTGGAGGAATGTAGTGTGGCACAACACCAGTGAAACCGGCGCCAACGTGGAACCTGCACAACACAATCAAGATACTTTGCCCCAACGTAATAGTGAGGTTGTCAATCTCACCGGCTTGCTGAAAACAAAGGATGAAGCGTATCGAGTGGAAGATGGTGTTTGTTTGCAAAGAACAGTAAGAACAATAATTGCAGTAGAAAGTATTCAGATGTAAAAGAATGGACTGGGGTCCACAGTTCACTAGCGGTGTCTCTCCAATAAGATAACTAACATGCTGGGTGAACAAATTACAGGTGGGCAATTGACAAATCAAGATTCAATACATATCAACGATGATTACTATGTGATTTAATCAGGGCATTACGACAAAGTACATAGACCGCTATCCAGCATGCATCTATGCCTAAATAATCCACCTTCGAGGTTAGCATCCGCACCCCTCCAGTATTAAGTTGTAAACAACGAGATAATTGCATTAAGTATGGTGCGTAATGTAATCAACACAAATATCCTTAGACAAAGCATCAATATTTTATCCCTAGTAGCAACAAGCACATCCACAACCTTAGAACCTACTCGTCACGATCCCGCATTCAATGGAGGCATGAACCCACTATCGAGCATAATTACCCCCTCTTGGAGTTACAAGTATCAACTTGGCCAGAGCCTCTACTAGCAACGGAGAGCATGCAAAAACATAAACAACACATATATGATAGATTGATAATCAACTTAACATAGTATTCTAGATTCATCGGATCCCACCAAACACAACATGTAGCATTACAAATAGATGATCTTGATCATGTTAGGCAGCTCACAAGATCTAAACAATGATAGCACATGCGGAGAAGACAACCATCTAGCTACTGCTATGGACCCATAGTCCAAAGATGAACTACTCACGCATCAATCCGGAGGCGGGCATGATAATGTAGAGCCCCTCCGGTGATGATTCCCCTCTCCGGCAGGGGGCCGGAGGCGATCTCCTAAATCCCCCGTGATGGGATTGGCGGCGGCGTCTCTGGAAGGTTTTCCGTATCGTGGCTCTCGGTACAGGGGTATTCGCGACGAAGGCTTTAAGTAGGCGGAAGGGCAACGCAGGGGGCACATGAGGGCCCCACACAACAGGGCCGTGCGGTCAGGGGCCAGGCCGCGCCGCCCTAGTGTGGCGGCGCCTCGTGGCCCCACTTCCTTTTCCCCTCGGTATTCTGGAAGCTTCGTGTAAAAATAGGACCCTGGGCGTTGATTTCATCCAATTCCGAGAATATTTCCTTACTAGGATTTCTGAAACCAAAAAACAGCAGAAAACAGCAACTGGCGCTTCGGCATCTTGTTAATAGGTTAGTGCCAGAAAATGTATAATAATGTTGTAAAGTATGTATAAAACATTCAAGTATTGTCATAAAAGTAGCATGGAACATAAGAAATTATAGATACGTTTGAGACGTATCATACGGCAACTAACCAATAAGCTGGTCTCCCAACTAAATCAGAAGACTAGTAAGAAAGAAACCCTATCCAGAGCAAACGTTAACCTTGCCCATTCCATTTGACCTTGATGATGCCGACCTCGACCGCAATAAGATGGAGCGCATTTCTTGAGTGTGCTTGCAATATGAAGTCTTGTGGATTGCTCCCACATACTCCACTATGGGAGAGCATCTTCTTTGACGCATCTTCACATATCGATGATCACCATATGGATGGCAAGCTTCAAGCTCATGATCCCCATTTCTTATTTCTTTCTTATGTTGATGTCTTGAAGATAAACTTGGGCTCACTTCATAATTGTCTTCAAGATATACTTGTTGCTTGATCCTCTTCATTTGCTTATTCTTGCAACCTTGAAGCCAACATATGGTTCAAGCATTTCCTATGGACAAATCCTACAAATATAACTCAAAGCAAACATTAGTCCATAGGGATTGTCATTAATTACCAAAACCACACATGGGGGCTCCATGCACTTTCAATATACCTCATTTTGGTAATTGATGACAATTTCTTTGATAGGGAAATTTAAATAACCAATAATTTGAATACATAGAGAAAACTTCCCCATAATATATGCATGTGTGAATGAACTTGAATTTCATTGCATATATTTGCAATCAAATCCTAGTGAAGTTTCCTCTAAATATTCAACCATGCAGAGCAACAATATGCAAAGCAAGAAAGGCAAATTCTTAAGAACAAAACAAAAGCATAAAAACCAAATCCCTTAAACCCTCGAACCTCTCACCCATTCGCACCAATTGCCGAAATGGGTGAAAATTTTACAAGGCTAATATAGTGAAAGTTCCTCCATAAGGAGTGCATTTCTCATAATGTGAGTGGAATCAAATGCATGTATCCAATGAAAAATACTAGGAGGGATTCAAACTATATCGAGTAACAAAGATTGCAAAATATAACAATGTCAAGAAGCTTCAACAAACACAAGACATTTTTTAATTGCTCAAAATCTTCAAGAATTTTAGAATGAAGAAACACAAGATTATTATTTTTTAGATTTAGATCATTTTCCACCTCAAGTTCTCTATCATGGTTTTCCTTTACTCTAGACAATTCTAGAGCAAAGATTTCCTCAAGACACTCTTTAGTGGTTTGTTCTTCTTCAAGATCATTCTCACATTCAATAGCACCCATTTTGGTTATGTTGTTCTCACAGTCCTCAATACGTTTTTGGCTCTCAATAGCAAAAGCTAAGATTTCAACAAATTTAGAGCAAGATATTCTATCTTTGCGCAGAGCACGAAAGACAACCTCACCCTTATCGTGTAAAGAGGAAACCACATCCTCTTCTTCTTCGTATTCTTCATCTTCATCATCATGAAAAATATTAGCTGCCAATTTATGAGGTACAGTAGAAGCACATTATCCTTAAGGCATACATGGGAACTAAGCGATGATGGAAATGAAGAGCCACTTGAAGCTCCAATCAAGACCGTGTCTTGACCAATAAAATCTTCGGTTTCCTCTACATCGTTAGTGAAAAAAACACTAGAGGAAATGGAAGATTTTTTTAATCATGGCAATAGGATAAAGCAAGCATATCATCATGAGATTTACTCACGCAATTAACAAATGATATGCAACGACTATAAACACAAGCATGTATGGCATTTGTGGTGCTAGAAGTGTTTAAGTCCAAAGATGCAACATTGCAATGAGATAGAGAAGAAGCATCATCAAGATTAAGCTCACTATATATCAACATTGTGTTATTCATCACCACTCACCTTGGCATTTCCTTATGTCTTTCAACGTATTGGTGAGGTGGATGAAAAATCATCACGAATGAAAGTGGAGGGAATACAATCATCCTAAAGAACATTGGGCACATCATATTTTCTTGAAGCTTTGTCCATAACTCATGATCGCTCCAAAAAGGCATGATTGCAAAAGTAATTGCATTTCTCAAAGCATTAACAAGAACATTAGAAGCTTGAGTACTGAGATATCATTTTTTCTCATCATCTAAAGATAGATTTTGGGAATCCATCAGAGGAGAAAAACATATATCTACAATTTGCTCCATATAAAGGTCAATGGCCCGAAAATCAGGGGCGGAGCCAGGATTTAGGTATAGGGGGGGCGAGGCATCACCGGAGCCAAAAAAGTGACATCATAATGCAAATTTTCCAAACATCATAATGCGTGCCATCGAATATAAAAGTGACATCATGCACTAATACCCTAGCCGACATCCTTACTCTCAAGGCGGTGAAGCCTAAAATGAGAGACTGGGCTCTGGTGCCAATTATTTAAGGAACTATAGTTTCCGGTGATCATAATAGTTCATTTCACTTGATATCTTTTGTTTAGAATGATATTATGGAAGTGATGATTCCATGTTCGTGCACCTTATACTCCAATGCAAGTTATCCATTTTATGCACAAAATTTGGGGAGCTTCCTCATATTATTTAGAGCACCTTCTTGATCTTATCACATATCTATCTTTCATTAGGTATCTTCTTTTTTTGTTCATTCGATTGCTTGCTTTATTTGTTAAAGCTCCTTCACCTTATTATATTTTTGTAATATTTGATCCTAAATATAGTTTGAATCACTTCAAGTATTAGTCATTGGATATGTGCATTTGATCACACTCACATTATGATAAATGCACACATTATGGAGGAACTCTCACTATATTGGTCTTCTAAAATTTTCACCAATTTCAAAAATTGGTGCCAATGGAGGAGAAGTTTTGATGGTTTAAGGGATTTGGTTTTCATGCTTTTTGTGTTCTTAAGCATTTTCCTTTCTTTCTTTGCATCTTTTTGCTTTTCATGGTTGAATTTTATAGGAAACTCCACTTGGCTTTGATTGCCATATATACAATGAAATTCAAGTTCATTCACATGTCCATATATTATGGGGGAGCTTACCCTATTTATTCAACTTGTTTGTTTCTTAAATTCCTTATATAAACCCTCTCCAATAGATTGTCATCAGATACCAAAATATATGGGGGAAATTGAAGTGCATGGAGCCCCCAGGTGTGGTTTTGGTAATTAATGGCAATCCCTATGGACTAATATTTGCACTAAGTTATATTTGTAGGATTTGTCGATGGGAAATTTTCAAACCATATGCTAGAAGTGCATGCCTTTCCTCGGGTGGTATGTTCTTCCTACGTTCTCTTCGACGGGCATCCATCTCTTCTCTCTCCTTGGCTGGTACATTTTTCCTTGACCACCTCTGGCGGGCATTCCTGCCATCTATCGTTTTGTTTTGCCTAGCTGCTCGTCTTCGGGCATTCATCCCCTCCTTTTGTTCGTCTGTTAGGCTATTTCAGCGTGCTCTATCACGTTCTCGTCTTGCTTGATTTCTATTTTTCTCTTGTTTGCAACTGTCTCGGCTTGACGACCAGTCTGGGCTGTCAAATTAAGTTCACCATTGCTTGGTGCTCCCTGGGTCAGTGCAAGGTCACAATAGCAAGCAGCTTCAAGCACTTCACCTTTGGAGATAAATGTCAGTAATATAACTCCAATGAGGATGTTAAAGTTCACCAATCTATATGTACAACAGATAACTATATTCAGATGCATGAATGTTCAAAATGCAATGGTGTAGAATGATACCATAATTGCAAGTTTCACCGGGATTTGTTGGATGAGATGACGTGAGGGTATATTTACTGATAGTTTTGAATATGGTTGAGCTGGCATGCCGTTGTAGTCATCTTCATGTTGTTGTGGTTGTAACATCTGCATCAAAATGGTATATATTTGCAAAGTTATTCAAATGGAATATATGGAAACAGAACAATATTATGTTTGCATATGCTAATCTATGCAGATTAAATGTTGATAACTAGCCCTAATATATGGACAGTATTATTTTCGAACTGCATCATATCTAATAGCAAGTCGCTATATAGCATGTCACGTGATTACACCAATGTTGATTCTTCTTATGGTCTTGATTGTTGTGCAGTTACACTGATGCAATACTGATGAGAGGGAAGTCGGATTGGACTTTGGACACCACAAATTGTTGAGGTGATCGTAGAGGAAAAAATTACAAGGGACATTGGTTTGGACGGGGCTGGGTGACGGTGGATTGTGTTTGACTTTAATCACAGATGTCAGACAAGTGATGAGCAATCCAGGGATTTTGTTGTGGAGATGGGCGATGGTGTGATGGTTTGGACTCTTTGGACACAGTTTTGCGACCGTTGAACATCAAGATGGGAAGAAGAGAGTGAAAGATGACGATGCTGGAGATGCCATCGTCGGTATAAGATGTGTATATCAAGGGGGGTTTTTGGCTTGGGGACAATGGGACGATCGTATCTGGAGCATGGCGTGTGGAACGGCCAGCTAAAAAGTAGGAAATCAGGAGAGTGCACCACGGGATAAGGTTGTTACGCTGTGAGGTGATCGAAAACGGTTATTTTATATCTTAAGTTTGTTTTAGTTGTTGCAATAATTAAGGAGCAGACTGTTAGTTGTGAGAGAGCTTTTGTTAGTGGGTGTGGTGGCATACTGGTTGTAAATTATTTGAAATGTGACACCAGCTGACTTACCATCACCGTAGGTTCTATTTTAGTAGTAAAGACATGCGTACTAACCTGGAGCTTCCACTGGCTACTTGGCATGTATGCCCATAAAACATACTTATGAGCACTAGTTGACACACATAGACAGACCTGACCGTTCCTAAGCCCAGGCACGCATCCAGACTTTCGGTCGGCAGCGTACCTTATTTTGTGTGTGTGGGGGGGGAGGGGGGGGGGGACAAGTGATTAAGCTACTCCCTCTTCCATATTACTTGCCACTAAAACGGATGTATCTACAATAAAAAAATAGTCTACATACATCTATATTAGTATCAAATGATGTGTATCGAGGGGTGGGGGAGGGGGGTGGACAAGTGATTAAGCTACTCCCTCTCGATCCATATTACTTGGCACTAAAACAGATGTATCTACAATATAAAAAAATAGTCTAGATACATCTATATTAGTATCAAATGATATGAATCGGAGCGAGTAACTACTCCCTCTCATAGTTTATTAGGCATGCGTACTCCTTGATCGTAAATTTGATCAAATTAGAATTAGTTATATGTTATAAAAATTATATCATTATAAAGTTTAGATGTTCTATTTCATAATGATATAATTTTTACATCATATAATATAAATTATATAGATCAAATTAGCGACCTAGGGATACAGGAAAAACTAGTAATAAACAACCACTTCCTTCCATCTATATTACTTGTTTCTAGTATAGACGTATCTAGAACTAAAATGTGTATAGATACATTTGGACTAGAGGAAGTACATATTTTTAGGTAGGTTTACTGGTAGGTTTACTTGATTGTGAGATTGAACTTGTAGTCTTTGCCAGCCGAAAGTCTGAGAACAATTTCTGGCTTGGGTTGGTCAGGCATTCGTTCTTAAAATTCAGAGATTAGCTGCAGAAGAGTTTTTGGCTGGGTCAGGCCAACCTTTGTCAGGCTAATGCCTTCATTTTTAGTACAGAGATATGCTGGCTAGAAGTAAACCCTCTAGATTGTTGAAGTTTAAATATGGAAATTATTGCTCCAGTGTAATAGGAAGCAACACCAATAGCAGGAAAGAAAAAGACACAGTTGCAACCTGAACCAGTTAATGTTCTTAATTCCCAGATTACAGGATAGTCAAGAGTCAAACAGATATAACCTCAAGAGATAACTTCCACGAAACACACTCTTGAAAGTTGAAATCTTCACACAAACACCTTAAACTACAAGGTTGACCAATACTTGAAGTGGGACAGTAACTTCATTAGGGTATATAAACTATGACTGGAATATCTAGGCTTGGCTTGATCCATTAGTTGGCTTTGCATCCCTATTCCTGGAATTTCTAGGCTCAAACCAAATCTTGCATGCTAGCCTGGCCTTAATAACCCCACAAGCTCAACAAAAAAACATTAACTGTGAAGGGCACCTCGATTCCCCAGTTTGGAAGAGACGGATTCATTTGGAACCACATTTCCCAAATGTTCACATAGAAACAACAAATGTTGAATGTACAATTATATGAAAAACAGTGTGGGTGAAGTTTTATCATGTTTCTGAAGCCAAAAGAAGATCTGAATGCAACTAGGCTCAGTGGTCAGCTTTCTTGAACACTTTCTGTTTTCCCAGCTTCTGTTTTCCCGAGGTGCTCGTACTGGCTGCAGTCAGCTCCGATGTCCTTCAAAGCTGTGACCAGCCGAGGTAAGATTTTGCCTAATGCAAGCTTGAAACCCATGGAGCAAGAGTACTCCTTGTTCTTATCAGTGGAACAGGCATCGTCGTTGAGCGTGCCAACCACATCTCCTTGCAAATAGGCCTCACAAGCTTTCAGAATGTAGTGTCCTCGCTTGCAGAAGTGATTTTTTACAAAATCCTCAAAGTGCTGCAGCAATAGTAATAAATGTAAACAATCAGAACCTCAAAGGATTAAACGAAACTTATGGCTAAGGTTCTATGCAAGAGCAAGGTAATTAAATATCTTTGGGTCATCATGGTCCGCTTAATTATCATGAAAAAAATATAATGATCTAGAATACATGCATGTTGGCTCATGACAGAGAAGTAGAAAGGATAAACATGGTGTTCAGAAAATAGTCCTTGTTCATTTGTTGAATTAACTACATAATGATAGTATGACACCAATGAAGTGGTTACCAAGAGAGAGGGGTGTATTACCATTGGAGGCCGCCTCAAGATATACAGCATAGACCTCACGCTCAGCAGATAGGTGTTTTCATTGTATGGCAGTGCATTCTTCTCCCCTTCAACAGTGCCAACTTGCTTCTCATATCCAGCTTCATTAAAATAGGGCTTTTCATTGAGAACCAGCCCCTGAAGTGAAACTAGCACTTGGAGAATACTAGATGATGATGGATCCCATACTTCATTTCCTCTGCCACTCCAGGTACCTAAGAGGCTCAGACAAACCTTCCCATCCACGTAAAGGTTTGGATTTACACGCAAGCCACCAGAATGATAGTACGCCGACTGCAGATTTGGCAATAGATGTTAACAATGGGAAAGTTGCAGTCAGTGCCAGCAGAACAACTAGCTCTTATGGACTCACTTACAACGTAAACTGAAAGCAGCTGTGGTAACCAGAATAAAGACGCAAAACAAAAAAGAATAGGCCATACATTATGTAAGACGTGGTAACCAAAATGGAATTATTTAATTGTGGTACTTACTGGAGGGGCTTGTGGGAATTCAGGTGGAAGGTGGAAGTCAAAGAAGAATAGGCCATCTTGGTACGGTGTGCCACTTGCTCCAACAATCACAGCTCTTATGAGATCCATACGATCTTCAAATACCCTCACATAAATATAATCTACAATTGCAGTAAACAGAGCATCAGCAAAATCAAAAAATGTGAGTACACTTTTATGGCTGAATCGTTCTACTTGATCAAGAAGAAACAAACCTGGTAGGTTCTTCTCAAGTATGCTCCATTCCTGCTGTACCTTTTTGACCCATTTTCTTCCACCAGTGCCCTAGAACATTGTTAAGCTTTATTTGTAAGCAAGGAAATACCAACAAAATAATAAAGTAGACAAAGAAACTAACAATAATAAACATGCCCTTCAACAGTCTGTTCAAGATGCAACATAAGAGCATAATACATGTATGGACATAAGTACTAAATACAGTGGCGTAGCAGAACTTACATGTACTATGTTTTCAAGGTAATGATGGTCCGGAGGGCACTGCAGAACGTCAAAATGTTTCAAGCAATCAGAATCTGCAGGCTCGTCAGCCATAACCACATCTGCAGACTTCTGAGCAGAAGAGTCATTTGTTGTCATAGCAGTGCATTCCGATGTCGCGATGTGGTTCTCATCCTCGATTTTATCAGTGTCATCATCACCAGATTCTGAAACCTCATTAGATTCAACTTCATCCATAGCATCTGAGTTTGATCCATCTAAATGCTTTTTACCTCGGGCGAAGAGCTCACTTGCAATTCGGGTTACAAAGCCAAAAGCAGCAGTCAGTGGACCACTTGCGACAGAACTTTCCTCCTGGGAATCAAATGACCCATTCTCCATTGGAATGCTATTCTCGGCTATATTTTGTGAATCATCCTGAAACATAAGGCAGCAATTAATGAAGGAACAAAAGGAAGCTAAAAGGTGCTTCAGAGAGGAATGACTGGACTGAGAAAAATGACAGCCTGGCAGTAGAGAATACATTTGCAGAATCATCAGGCACGTCCATTTCATTATCATCAACAGTCTCCCAGCTAGCAGCATCAGAGGCCGTTCCATCATCTAGCGAGGCACCGTCGTCTTCTCGGCCAACAACATATATCTCATGAGGCCCAACCTGAAATAACAATACAAACTCATTAACAAAAAATATAGAGGTAGTGCATGGAGCAGGTTATTTTTCTGGAAGTCTCAGGTAGAACTTCCAGATGAACATGAGCAAAGCAAACAAAATAAGGTTAGGCTGGACAAGCCTCCACGGGGTGACAAGGCAAAAGTTGATGATCAACAGCCCAGTAACTGACATGAGATAACATAGAACTCCTAATGCTAGTTCTTTCACATAAATAGCGGTACTTGCTGCATTAACTGCACTTATGTAATACCTTTGACAGCGACCCATCACCCCATATGACTTGAATCTCACCATCTTGGAAACCCACTATATTTCCAACCCAGGAAAGGCCGGTAACTTCTGAACTGGATTCCGTTTGTGAAAGCTGTTGCTCTGCCTCAACATCAGAGGGCACCGTATTTGAAGCAGCCAACGCTTCTGCCGAATCTACATTATTGTCCACTTCCATGGTGCTTCCACTAATAGTTGGTTCCAGAGGATGTGAAACTGATGGCAAGCGAACCACGACATCTCCATAACAATAATCATAGTCTGGGTGGGGATCCAGTTCATATGCACTAACAATTTCAGTACACTCAATTTCCCTAGGCTCCTGTGAGTGCAATGAAGGCTTAAACCATGTCACAGATACAGTTCTATCCTTTGCATTAACACTTTTAACAAGACCCGCACGCCTTGCTTCAGACGATCCGTCAAAATCATCAGATACCTTGTCCACAGCGTACTGCTCTGGGAAGAAGTCATGATCATTTGGACTCTGGATCGGGATCAGTGAGATGGAACTTACTCCATATTCTTTTGTCCCATCTTGCCATATGACATCAACCTTAGTATGCGTGTCTGCGATCAGCAGGGCTCTTTCAAAGATCTCATCTCTTCTTTTTGTTCTTTTATGCTCCTTTTTAAAAATAAGTTTTCTACTCTTTTTTCTGTAAGTTGCATTATCCTGCACTCCCTCCTTCGGAGCGGTTGGTACACTCGTGCCTGATTCTGAGTCTTTGGCTACAGATGCATTATCTCCATCAGAGGTATTCAGTTGATCAGCAGGAGAATCACCATCTTTTTGCCCGGGATTTGCATCTGTTTTACTATTTTCAGCCTGAACATCCATGGCAGATTCAGGAGCATCAGATGTTAGACACGAGTGCTCGGAACTTAGCTCTTTGGCTTTTGAACATTCTGTTAAAGCAGCATTGGTACATGATGATGTGCATGTGTTAGGAAAACACCACTCAGTCAATTGCCAGTTTGCATATGAAAAACAAGACAGGAGAGTCAGATCCTTTGGGTTCTGCTCCTCAGGAGGAACAGATTCTTGATTTGTACCGCAGTGTGCAGAGGCAATCCAATAGACAATGACTGCAGCAGTTTCCACCTTGATGACAGTAGCATCCATACGATTTGCTTTCCATATTCCATGGAGCCATCTGGATGTTTTGTACACAGACGAAGAGGCCGCCTTCACACGTTGCCCTGGATAAAAGGGGCATGCTACATCTGGATGCAATGGCCCCGTAACCTTCCTTAGGCGCATCGGGTCTGCCCTTGAAACCTTGCAAACAGCACCATCCTCAAACAACACAGTAATATTATCAAACACCTCATCAACCCGACCAAGCCACAGGCCATTGACAACATAGTCACCCACATTGAACTCCCTGATGCGTCTCAGATCCTTGGCAGACACACCCTTAACAATATCCCCACGAGCACTTTTCAAATCAACCACGAGGCTGACATCCGCAACCAGCCCCATCTGGCCAGTCGGATCAGAGGACGAGGCAACCATGTCTCCATGAAGGAAACTCCTGTCTACCACAGCCACGCTGTCGATATCTTCCGTCTTCTCCGAACCATCGATCCATTGCACCCGAACCTTGTTATCCGGCAGGCTGTCAAGATCAGACCCATGGCTGCAATTGTCACCATCAGCAGCCGCAGCAGCACCACCACCGCCGCCGCCACCGCCCTTTTCAGTTCTGTGAGAGCTTTTACGCTCGTTCTCCTCGGTGTCGGTGTCGTCGTCAGTGATGCTGCCCTCGGAATCGTACTCGCCGGCTACTTCCATCACCAAACCACGGGTATCTGGGTTTTCTTTCAGGCTCACAACATCTTCTCTGTAGATGAACACGTCCCCTGCTTCTTCTTCAGGCTCACCGGCAGCCGCGGGCGTCTCGTTCTCCTGGCTCTGCTCGGCAGCGCATAAGGGGTAGTCATTTGGCTGGTCTTCCATGCTTGAACGAACGAAGCTATACAGGCAGGTTGACAGCAATCGTGGAAGCACTCCGTTTAACTGAAAAACAGAGAATATGTATTACAAAATTATCACAGCGATTCATAAAACAGGAGTAGCTCAATTAACATTAAATGGGCGTCTGGAAACTGCTCTAAAAGTAGAGTTACGCAAAACTTGGAGCAGGCTGGCTCCTCAAGGATGTAATACCGCTTGCATACACGGAAGATATGCCTTCAAGTTTGGCAGCACAAAGAGTAACCCACTTAAACTCAAACTGGGAATACCTCTAGCGTTTCCAAGCACGCTGCTCACGCCCCATTGAACCCAGTGTGACGTGCTCCAGTAATCTACCGTGGTCTTTCTTTTTGTAATCCTAGTTTAATTATTATCGCAGGCTCACAGCACGGACACGCAGTTGATATCCTAGAGGCTCGCAGTTGAGAACCTAGATTCAATTACCACATCAACACCGGCGGAACAGAACCGAAGCAGGTAGGAAAACTATGCAGGCAACGGAACCAACAGGTAGGAAAACTGCGCAGGCAACGGAACCGATAGGTGGGAAACCTGCGCAGGGAAGGTAACCGACAGGTAGCAGCACCGCAGGGGAAGCAACCGCCCATCTAGCGTGAAACCGATCCAGACCTAGGGTAGGCCGGAACGCCCGCGCAGGATGAATGAATCGGCGTCGGGAGCGCAGCCCCATGAACCGTCGCGTCGGGCTTCTCCGACGGCAACCAACCGCACCACACGCCACGCCAAGCGCGCGAATCGGGGCACGGCCGGAGACCCCGTCGATTAACGGGGAGGGGCGGCCCAGGAACCGGCGCCGCGAGATCAGGGACGGGGCTGGCGGGCGGGCGGGGATAGGGGGGCGAGAGCAGCGGGAGAGAGGGGTAGGGGGCGGGGGCGACTGACCTGGGGCGATCGGACGGGAGGGAGATCGCGCGCGGGCGGCGGGATCGCGCGGCGGCGGCGGCGGCGCCGATGCGGCGCGCGGGGCGTGCCCTAGGGTGGGGTCGTGGGGGGAGGCGAGCTGCGGAGACGAGAGACGGACAGAAAGAGAGAGAGAAGGAAAAGAAGAAGAAAAAAAGGAGGTGGGAGGTTGCGCAGGGCACGATGGCGATGAGCAGTTCGTGTGTGGGCCGGTTGGACCTGGATACGGTTCGTGCCCGGTGCCCGCCTGCGGTGCTATGCTATCCATGATAGGTCGTTGTCTCGTTGAGCGATGGGCGGTGGGGGCTCCCGCACCGCCTACGGTGGATTCACGTCAGCTTGCTTCCTTGCTTTGTTTGGACAACCGACGTCCGGAACAAAAATTGTTCCACGCAACAACAACAACAACAAAAAAGATTAAACATTGTGAAAGAGTACGATAAGTACTTCGTGCTGAAGCACGAGTGCGCTTGTTTCTCATCAATCCAGAAATGCATCATTGCCACGAGGATGCTTGCAGACAGTGCGTATGAAGATTCAACGGATGTAGCCATGTGGGTAAGTGTGAGGGTCCTCTTGCCCATGTTAATCACCACATGCCCACCAAATTTAGTGATTTTCTCGTCATGCATACAGAAATATGTGATCCATATGCTTATCACCAACTGCAAAATAGAGCATCTGTCGAGTCTCAACGGATAACCAAATGTGCCCGTGGCTTGAACAAGTTAAACTTCAAATTATTTTTAGTTTACGTTTCGTTGCAAAATACCTCTGTGCTCTCTGGGACACGGCTGTGAATGGGTGTGCCCCAAACACGGCACAACATGGCGGTAGCCCCAATCGGTCGATCTGGCACAAACGCCACACGTCGTTTTGCGGACGCGACTGGAGGTGCTCCCATACACGCCTAGATCATGTCAACCGAATATTAGCGAGGGTAAATCGCTCTCAAATTAGATAAAACCGCCATATAGGTGAAAGGTCTCGCTATTGATCGGAACATTGTCCGCCAAAAAAGTAATCTATATCGACGAGACACTTATGACGTGAAATATGGTTGTTGGATTTATATGCAGTGAAACCTATGTAGGCAGCCCATATAGTTTACAAATTATAAAATCTCAAGGTCCATCAATGTCGTGGATATGATCACGGCAGATGCTATAGGGAGTAGCGCTTGAGAGGTGCGGGGCGATTGAGAGGTAGCCATCTACGGATCAAGATTGCAAGGTGACCGGTATTTACCCAGGTTCAGCACCTTCGGAGAGAAAAATGCCTACTTCTTGATGTTTCGTATTGATCTGGTGATTACAAGGGGGTAAATCAGCTATGACGATTCCGCGGCGGATAGGGCTCAAGCGCTTGGAGTTGAGCTAGGTATGATGGAGTGTACCCTTTAGGGTTCTCCTAGGAGGGTTTATATGTAGGATAACGTAGCATAGAAAACAAAAAATTTCCTACGGCGAACACGCAATCCAAGCCAAGATGCAATCTAGAAGACGGTAGCAACGAGGGGATTGTCGAGACTCACCCTTGAAGAGATTCCAAAGCCTACAAGAGGAGGCTCTTGTTGCTGCGGTAGACGTTCACTTGCCGCTTGCAAAAGCGCGTAGAAGATCTTGATCACGATCGGTTCCGGCGCCACGAACGGGCAGCACCTCCGTACTCGGTCACACGTTCGGTTGTTGATGAAGACGACGTCCACCTCCCCGTTCCGGCGGGCAGCGGAAGTAGTAGCTCCTCTTGAATCCGACGGCACGACGGCGTGGTGTCGGTGGCGGTGGAGAAATCCGGCGGAGCTTCGCTAAGCGTGCGGGATATGGTGGAGGAGCGGGGCGCTAGGGTTTGGGGAGAGGGGGTGGCCGGCCACTAAGGGGTGCGGCCAAGCTATGGCTTTGGTGTGGCCGGCCCCCTCCCCTTGGCCCTCTATATATAGGTGGAAGCCCCAAGTGTTGGACTACAAGTCTTCGAATAAGACCCGAACCCAAAACCTTCCATATGGTGGGAAACCTTCCCAAGCTAGGATTCCCACTAGAGGTGGGAATTCCACCTACCATAAGGGGGTGGCCGGCCCCTTATGGGGGAGTCCACTTGGGACTCCACCCCACTAGGGTTGGCCGGCCATGGTGGTGGAGTCCCATGTGGACTCCACCTTCCTAGGTGTGTTCTTCCGGACTTTTCTAGAACCTTCTAGAACCTTCCATAGAACCTTCCGCATCATTTTAATTCACATAAAATGACATCCTATATATGAATCTTATTCTCCGGACCATTCCGGAACTCCTCGTGATGTCCGGGATCTCATCCGGGACTCCGAACAAATATTCGAACTCCATTCCATATTCAAGTTCTACCATTTCAACATCCAACTTTAAGTGTGTCACCCTACGGTTCGCGAACTATGCGGACATGGTTGAGTACTCACTCCGACCAATAACCAATAGCGGGATCCGGAGATCCATAATGGCTCCCACATATTCAACGATGACTTTAGTGATCGAATGAACCATTCACATACGATACCAATTCCCTTTGTCACGCGATATTTTACTTGTCCGAGGTTTGATCATCGGTATCACACTATACCTTGTTCAACCTCGTCTCCGACAAGTACTCTTTACTCGTACCGTGGTATGTGGTCTCTTATGAACTTATTCATATGCTTGCAAGACATTAGACGACATTCCACCGAGAGGGCCCGAGTATATCTATCCGTCATCGGGATGGACAAATCCCACTGTTGATCCATATGCCTCAACTCATACTTTCCGGATACTTAATCCCACCTTTATAACCACCCATTTACGCGAGTGGCGTTTGATGTAATCAAAGTACCTTTCCGGTATAAGTGATTTACATGATCTCATGGTCATAAGGATTAGGTAACTATGTAACGAAAGCTTATAGCAAATAACTTAATGACGTGATCTTATGCTACGCTTAAATGGGTGTGTCCATTACATCATTCATATAATGATATAATCTTGTTATTAATAACATCCAATGTTCATGATTATGAAACTAATCATCTATTAATCAACAAGCTAGTTAAGAGGCTTACTAGGGACTCTTTGTTGTTTACATATCACACATGTATCAATGTTTCGGTTAATACAATTATAGCATGGTATATAAACATTTATCATAAACATAAAGATATATAATAACCACTTTTATTATTGCCTCTTGGGCATATCTCCAACAGTCTCCCACTTGCACTAGAGTCAATAATCTAGATTACATTGTCAAGTACCTAACACCCATGGCATTCGGTGTTGGTCATGCTTTGCCCTAGGGAGAGCTTTAGTCAACGGATCTGCTACATTCGGATCAGTGTGTACTTTGCAAATCTTTACTTCTCCATCTTCGATGTACTCACGAATCGAGTGATAACGCAGCTTGATATGCTTCAGCCTCTTGTGTGACCATGGTTCATGTGCATTGGCGATGGCACCCATGTTGTCACAATATATGACTAGTGGGTCCAATGCACTAGGAACCACACCGAGCTCTACAATGAACCTCTTCATCCATACCGCTTCGATGAAGCCTACGAAGCCGCTATGTACTCGATTCCGTTGAGGATTTCGCCACCGTGCACTCGCTTCGAGCTTGCCCAGCCTATCTGCAGCACCATTCAATATAAACACGTACCCGGATTGTGACTTAGAGTCATCGGGATCGGTGTTCCAACTTGCATCGGTGTAACTTGTTACAACGAGCTCTTGGTCACCTCCATAACAAAGAAACATATCCTTAGTTCTTTTCAAGTACTTCGGGATATTCTTGACCAGCTGTCCGAGTGTTCCATTCCTGGATCACTTTGATATCTCGCTAGTCAAACTAACGGCATGTGCTATATCCGGTCTTGTACATAGCATGGCATACATGATAGAGCCTACTCGTCGAGGCATAGGGGATCTTACTCATCTTTTCTCTTTCTTCTGCCGTAGCCGGTCCTTGAGTCTTACTCAAAACCTTGCTCGGTAACATAGGTAAGAATCCTTTCTTACTTTCGTCCATTCTAAATTTCTTTAGAATCTTGTCCAGGTATGTACTCGTGATAGCCCTATTAGACGTCTTGATCTATCTCTATAAATCTTGATGCCTAATATATATGATGCTTCACCAAGGTCTTTCATTGAAAAACTATTATTCAAATAACCCTTTACACTGCTTAATAGTTCTATATCATTCCCAATCAACAATATGTCATCTACATATAATATCAGGAATGCTACAGAGCTCCCACTCACTTTCTTGTAAATACAGGCCTCTCCATGACACTGTATAAACCCGAAGTCTTTGATCACCCTATCAAAGCGTCGGTTCCAACTTCTTGATGCTTGCTTCAGTCCATAGATTGAACGCTGAAGTTTGCATACTTTGTCGACATTTTTAGGATCGACAAAACCTTTGGGTTGTACCATATACAACTCTTCCTCAATGTCTCCATTAAGGAACGCCGTTTTGACATCCATCTCGCCAAATCTCATAATCGAAAAATGCAGCTATTGCTAACAAAATCCTCACAGATTTTAGCTTCGCTACAGGTGAGAAAGTCTCATCGTAGTCAACACCTTGAATTTGTCGGAAACCCTTTGCGACAAGTCGAGCTTTATAGACAGTAATATTACCATCAGCATCTGTTTTTCTCTTGAAGATCCATTTATTCTCGACAGCCTTACGGCTATCAGGTAAGTCTACTGTTGGCGTCAGAAACCCACCGGCGGGCAGCGACTGGCCAACACGGTAGAGCCGGGAATGACTAGGGCTGCGGCTGGCCCCAGTCCCTCAGAGCGACGGCCCGCAAAGCCTCCTGGTCGCGCGCCGATGCTCTGGGTCGCAAGGGCGTGCCACCCGACCTATACCCGGTCGGGAAGGTGTGGATGATGCCTCGCTTAGTTTCCTGCAGGGCACACACGTACACGTTAAATACGAGCCTCGATCGGCTCTCGGGTTGTCTCGTAAATCGGCTCGGGGAGCCGATTCACCCATGATTCGTCCAAGGTGGCCGAATATATGGTGGTCCCGCTTGATCAACATAAAGCATATGAGATCCACGACGATCTAGGGTTTTCACCGCATAATCGGATCATCCTACTCACGATTGGGCCTCGCGCTCACGCACGGTAAACGTAAGCCAGCCCTAGACAAGGCCTAAAAACCAACACTAGGTTGACCCTCGGAACGTCCTGTCTAGGGGCAGCAAACTACACCCTGCATGCCGCTGGATCCTCCAACCCTTTGTAAGGCCTAACTATTGCAGATATTAAACTAATCCTTGACGAATCAAGGATCGACCATAACGGATCAGATCTACTAAACACCGATCAAGCGGGGTGCCGCCCCTGCACCCATGATGAGGCACAAGGACGGCTAGACGCGCAAGGGTTGCACTACGCGAGCATATGATGCTAAGAACGATGCTAACCCTAACGCGTCTATGATAACTACGTTGCTCGCCATCAAAAACGCTTCGGTACGAGCAACGCATGAACAACTAGGCAGGCTTGTGCTGCCTAGATCGCGAGATGCGATCTAGGCAGCATGATGCTTACCGGAGGAACCCTCGAGACGAAGGAGTTGGCGATGCGCCGAGATTGGTTTGTGTTGAACGTTGGTTGTTGTTTATTCCATAAACCCTAGGTACATATTTATAGTCCAGGGGACTTTCTAATGTGGGCGTGCACTAAACCGTGCACGAGATAAACTCTAATTTCTAAACTAAGATGCGATCTAATATGTTACAGATACACGGGCGGTTCAGCCCAACTTGGTAAACCAGGCCGATTCACGTATTTCCTTCCATGTATAATCTTCACGTCCATCTTGATCGCGGCCCACCCTCGACTTGGTCAAATTCCGGTGATAACACATGCCCCCCTGGTTTTGGAAATGACATTTCCAAAATCATTACGCTTTTCTCTCGTAGGGTCATGTCGTGGCGAGCGAGAACCGTCGCGAGTCCTTCATCATAATAACTTGCCTTCTCAACTTCTCCGCACGATTTGACGAGTCCCGGCACTACTTCCTCGGAAGCTGCCGTGGCATTGAATTTCCACTATATCCCCTTTATTTATCTGCCACGAACAGTTCTCTTCTGCATCTCCTTTGCATTAGCACTCCAAAAGCCCTCCTGCGCCACCATGTCGTCTTCTTCCTCCGCCTCATCAGGCCTTTCCACCGAGTCCTCTTCTTCCCGTGAGCCGACGCCGGAGTGGAATCCAGCGGAGGCCCACGCGGCCAGCACTCGCCGCGCCATCGAGGCCGGGAATGAGCCCAGCCATGATTTCTCCATCCGGTCGAGAGGACGACGGGTCCCTGACTGACGGGGAGAGCGATCTCCGCTTCCTTGCCGATAAGGAAGCGGTGGAAGACAGCGAGGATGACCACTTCCCCTGGGATGGGGCCACCTCCGAGGAGGTGAAGGAGGAGGAAGAGGAGGACGACGACGACGACGACTCCCCCGACGAGCCGCCGGCCAAGCGCCATTGCCCCTGGCCGGGAAATCTGAGCGACTTCGACAGCGACGACGACGACGACGAGGAGGATGAAGACAATGAAGGTCCTGCTGGCGGCCGCTGGAGCAGCGACGACGAGCCGGCCGGGAGCAGCGCCGACAGCGGCGACGACGGCGACGACGAGGGCAGCAACGGCCCGTAGATAAGGGCCCTTAGCATAGGATCCGTAGAAGCAGGCGGGGCAATGTATCCCCTTTTGAGGGCAATCAGCTCTACTATATAAGAAATCTCTCTTATTAATGAAGAACTTTTCCCCCAATTTGATTTTGCCGATTTCTTCCGAGCTTAATTAAGCCGATTCCCTCTTCTACTGTCCTTGCCGACTCGCCCCCTTTACCAATGCGTAACGAGCCGATAGCACCGCATCGGTCCTTCGAAATTTGCTCTTTCCTCCTTCAGCTGATGATTTTCTAAATCTGGCAGAAAAATGTAGGATCTTCAGGAAACTTTGAACTTTCCCAACCAAACCCAATAATCCTTTCTAGCACTCATCATTCGTGACGAAGGTTTGCAATGAAGGATCAGCCGATGATCACTCAATCGGCTCGTAAAAAACAGAGCAAGGCAGAACATCCACCAGGCCAGCTGCCCCCCGAGTTTTGGCCAAGGCAAACACTCAGCCGAATTAGCCTCGGGCTTGATCATGCGAGCCAGCCGATTTGCATGTAAATCGGTTTGCGAGCACCTTCAAGGTGGGCTGCCCCCGAGTTTCCTCGGTGCGCCTCTTTGCCCTTGCAAGTCGGATCGGCTCCCTTCCTTTGGTGGATCTAATGCGACCCACCTTTAACCTGATCCGGACGCCCAAGCTGCCCTTAGCATTGTTCTTGAAGAGAAGATCCGAGTCGTTAAACCTCTCTCTTGAGGAGTTCTTCCATTGTGGCTTCTCTTCATAATTTACTAGGGCTGACCTTCTGGTTGACAGTTGTATTTCTTGAGTCGATGGCCCTGCATCGGCTTTGCTCAAATTTTTTTTGAATTTTCTAGGCCGATTTGTGTGTCGGCCCCCATATATGATAGTGTCACTTCATACCCTCATGTTTCACCCATCTAGGTGCCCCCCGAGCCGATTCTGTCAAGAATTGATGGTATCGGCTCTTTAGGTAGCCCCTGTTGGGCCAAATGTTGATCCCAGGCAAAATGGATGGTGAGGATAATTTTGGCCGATTGCTGGAATCGGCCTCCACGTTGCTTGCTCAGTAAGGGTTTTGTAATATCCCTTCATCAGTTTTGGAGGGCCGATCGCAAGGATCGGCCTCGCCATGTTGCTTATTGACGTAGTCTTGCTACTCGTCCATGTCGGCGGATAAAACCAGCCCAATCTCTGACTTTAGCATGTTGGTGTGCTTGCCGTTATCCATGTCGGGTGCACTGTGTAATCGTGGAGCACTACACCCCGCCGGACGAATGAACACCATGTTTGTGCCAGCCGATGTTTCATCATCGGCTTTCCTTTGCTTGGGGCGCCACACTTTTCGTTGCGGCAGTCCCTCCTCATCCAGGGTTCGCTGAACTTTCGCAGCCAGATCAGGTCGTCCCTTCCTCAGCGTGTGCAAGTATAACCTTTCGGCTTCCTCCAGACCGCGCAATCGCTGCACCCTGCGCTTTTGAGAATGGCTGAGTCCGTCAGGGCACCACCTTGGACGGTGGTACCTGTCTTCTTGTCCCTCGTCTTCTGAATCCTCGAGATCTGCCCGGCGAGGGGACTCGGCGCGTTTGCTCGTGGTGGGAGAGGCCCTAAACGCTCGAATACGGATACGTTGGCTGCCTCCTTCTTCTTCCGGTTGCATTCTGGGCAGTTGCCGATTGTTGGCAATCGGCTCATTCCTGAATCCCAGCAATATCTGAAGAAGGGGCAGTCCCAGTGCCTGGCGTTGTCATCTTGCTCCCCTGGCTTTTCCGTGGCAAGGTGCTCGTGCTCCTCCTCGTTGTGATCGTGCCGACGATATCTTCTGGCTCCTCCAGCCGGACGGTCTCTCTCATCGTCGTCGCCGTGTTGCCGGCGTTGGTCGTACTGACTCACATACTTGTTGAGGAGGTGATCAGAGAGGGGTCGTTGATATCTTATGTTCTTCACTTCCCCCTCCGTGACGTAGCGCTTGCCATCTTGACGGAGCCGATCGCATGGAGCGGCCCCCTCTGCGTCCTTGCTCTGAGAGCAGCTGTCCTCATCCCCGTCCTTCTCAGAGCGGTGTCCAAGCTCTACCATGCTGATGTTGGCTGAGAAATCAGGCTGGCACCCTACGAGGTGGGCGAACTCCACCATGTTGACGGCGGGGAAGGGGTGTGTGTCGACCTTCATGGCGTGCTGGTTAAAAATTAGTCGCCCATTTTCTATCGCCCCTTGGATTTGCCGACGCCACACCCTGCGGTCGTTGGTGGTGTGGGTGAACGTGTTATGCCACTTGCAGTATGGCTTTCCGTTCAGCTCTTGCACCGTAGGAATTTTGTGGCCTTCGGGTACCTTTATGTGCTTCTCCGTGAGTAATAGATCGAAAATCTGCTCCGTTTTAGTCACGTCGAAGTCGAACCCTCTTGGAGGCCACCGGTGGCTTCACCCATTTGCGGGTTATCGGGCCTGCCGCTCGAGTCCACTCAGCCACTGCAACCTCTTGCTCTCCCGTAGCGCCTTCATCTTCGCCTGCGTCAACCATGGTAACCACGCGTTTGAATTTGTCCCGGTAGACATCCGGGTGGCGCTGTTCATACGCCGACGGCTTACGCACCATGTGTGCTAATGAAGGGTAGTACGCTTGGGAGGCCACGTCCTTGATCGATGATGATAGACCCACCACCGCCAACTCGGTCGCTTCTTTTTCGCTTACGTGAACCGAATAGCATCGGTTCCTGACGGTCTGAAGCGCCGGATGTATTCGACACTTGTTTCCCCGCGCTCGTCGTACTTGTGCTAGATCGGCAATGCCGGCCTCGGAAGCCTCCGAGTGATATTGCTCATGGAACCGTTCTTCCAGCTGCTTCCAAGTCCGGACCGAGTTCGGTGGCAGCGACGTGTACCAACCGAAAGCCGATCCCGTGAGGGACCGTGAGAAGTACCTCACGCGCAGCTCGTCCGACGCCGAGATCATGCCCAGCTGCGCCAAATATCGGCTCACATGCTCGATGGAGCTGGAACCATCCGATCCGCTGAACTTTGTGAAGTCCGGGAGCCGATATTTGGGTGGTAGCGGGATCAATTCGTACTCGTTGGGGTACGGCTTGGTATAGCCGATCGCCTTTCTTTTCGGCATCATGCCGAACTGATCTTTAAGGATCGTACAAATCTGATCCGCGGTGATGGCTGCAGGTGCCGAACCCTGAAGGTTCGCTGGAGTGGCGTACTTAACCAGCCATGCTCGTTTTTCCGGTTCTGAGCCAACTGCAGGAGCTGGGCTCGGGAGCTTTGTCGGGGTGGCGTATTTAGCCAGCCACGTTTGCTTCTCAGGGTCTGCCTCCGACGCTCCTCCTGTTGCCCCAGAAGTCCCTGCTATAGCAACCTGGTTCGAGGGTGCCCAGGTGCTGCAGTCTGGCACGTATGCACATGCGTATCCGTGCGGGATCTCCTTGGGCGCGTCCTGTAGGAACTGGTAGTCACTGGGGTCACCACCAATCTTGTAGACGACAAAAGCCGATGAGTTCGGCGCCTCGGGCGCTGCCAACGCGAATGGCAGCGGGGGACGGGAATGGAGCAGCGCCTCCCCTTGGTGAGTCCCTAGGGCTGGTCTCGACGGAGAGTGCGATGGCTCATGATCTCCTGGATCACGCGCGGCGCGACGCGCTCCAACGTATTCACCGAGGCTCTCGAGAATGGCGGTGCAGCGAATGAGCCACCATGAAGCTGATCTCCCGACGCGGCGACTCGGGTGCGTTCTTCGGACGGGGTGGACGGGTCCACTCCATCAAGCGCGCCTTCGGGTGTGAACCCCTTCCATCCGATGCCATGGGAGCGGGTCCTGTGGAAAGAGCCGATTAGGTCGGCTTCGAGGGCGGACTTGATCTCGTCGTACTTCTTCTTGAGCTCGCCGATGAGATCCCCGTACGTGACCGGAGTTTCTTCCGCCGCTTCGATGAAGACGGTATGGTGTCTTTCGCCATCTCTGATGTGGATAGCGAGAGGGTTGTCGTTGAAGATTCGTCCCACCGGGCGTGCCAGAATGTGTTGGCGTCAGAAACCCACCGGCGGGCAGCGACTGGCCAACACGGTAGAGCCGGGAATGACTAGGGCTGCGGCTGGCCCCAGTCCCTCAGAGCGACGGCCCGCAAAGCCTCCCCGGTCGCGCGCCGATGCTTGGGTCGCAAGGGCGTGCCACCCGACCTATACCTGGTCGGGAAGGTGTGGATGATGCCTCGCTTAGTTTCTGCCGGGGCACACACGTACACGTTAAATACGAGCCTCGATCGGCTCTCGGGTTGTCTCGTAAATCGGCTCGGGGAGCCGATTCACCCATGATTCGTCCAAGGTGGCCGAATATATGGTGGTCCTGCTTGATCAACATAAAGCGTATGAGATCCACGACGATCTAGGGTTTTCACCGCATAATCGGATCATCCTACTCACGATTGGGCCTCGCGCTCACGCACGGTAAACGTAAGCCAGCCCTAGACAAGGCCTAAAAACCAACACTAGGTTGACCCTCGGAACGTCCTGTCTAGGGGCAGCAAACTACACCCTGCATGCCGCTGGATCCTCCAACCCTTTGTAAGGCCTAACTATTGCAGATATTAAACTAATCCTTGACGAATCAAGGATCGACCATAACGGATCAGATCTACTAAACACAGATCAAGCGGGGTGCCGCCCCGCACCCATGATGAGGCACAAGGACGGCTAGACGCGCAAGGGTTGCACTACGCGAGCATATGATGCTAAGAACGATGCTAACCCTAACGCGTCTATGATAACTACGTTGCTCGCCATCAAAAACGCTTCGATACGAGCAACGCATGAACAACTAGGCAGGCTTGTCGCTGCCTAGATCGCGAGATGCGATCTAGGCGGCATGATGCTTACCGGAGGAACCCTCGAGACGAAGGAGTTGGCGATGCGCCGAGATTGGTTTGTGTTGAACGTTGGTTGTTGTTTATTCCATAAACCCTAGGTACATATTTATAGTCCAGGGGACTTTCTAATGTGGGCGTGCACTAAACCGTGCACGAGATAAACTCTAATTTCTAAACTAAGATGCGATCTAATATGTTACAGATACACGGGCGGTTCAGCCCAACTTGGTAAACCAGGCCGATTCACGTATTTCCTTCCATGTATAATCTTCACGTCCATCTTGATCGCGGCCCACCTCTGACTTGGTCAAATTCTGGTGATAACATCTACCAAAGTCCATACTTTGTTATCATACATGGATCCCATTTCGGATTTCATGGCTTCTTGCCATTTGTTGGAATCTGGGCTCATCATCGCTTCTTCATACGTCGCAGGGTCTTCATCATTGTTATCCACAATCATGACATTTAGAC
>NC_061513.1:283226761-283242573 GCF_022539505.1 Lolium rigidum
CACTCGATACGTTTAATCCTTTGTTACAGCAAGCCGGTGAGATTGACAACCTCACTTGTTTCGTTGGGGCAAAGTACTTGGGTTGTGTTGTGCGGGTTCCGCGTTGGCGCCGGAATCCCTGGTGTTGCGCCGCATCACATTTCGCGACCATCAACCTTCAACGTGCTGCTTGGCTCCTACTGGTTCGATTAAACCTTGGTTTCATACTGAGGGAAAACTTGCCACTGTGCGCATCATACCTTCCTCTTGGGGTTCCCAACGGACGTGTACATCTACGCGCATCAATCACACGAACCAAATCCATCACATCTATACCCGATCATCACGAGACAAGGTGTAATTTCAATGGCGTACACTCAAAGTGTTCATCATATCAATCATATGATTCATGCTCTACCTTTCGGTATCACGTGTTCCGAGACCATGTCTGTACATGCTAGGCTCGTCAAGGCCACCTTAGTATCCGCATGTGCAAAACTGACTTGCACCCGTTGTATGCACTTGTTGATTCTATCACACCCGATCATCACGAGATGCTTCGAAACGACAAGTCTTGGCAACGGTGCTACTAAGGATGAACACTTTATTATCTTGAAATTTTAGTGAGAGGGATCATCTTATAATGCTACCATCGCGATCTAAGCAAAATAAGATGCATAAAAGGATTAACATCACATGCGAGTTCATATGTGATATGATATGGCCCTTTTGTCTTTGCGCCTTTGATCTTCATCTCCAAAGCACGGACATGATCTCCATCATCAACGGGCATGATCTCCATCATCGTCGGCGAAGCACCAAGGTCAATGGCGCCGTCTTCATGATCGTCCTCCATGTAGCAACTATTACAACTACTTTGAAATACTACTCAACATGAAATTTAAAGACAACCATAAGGCTCCTGCCGGTTGCCACAATACAATAATGATCATCTCATACATATTCATCATCACATTATGGCCATATCACATCACCAAACCCTGCAAAAACAAGTTAGACGTTCTCTAATTTGGTTTGCATATTTTACGTGGTTTAGGGTTTTCGAGTAAGATCCAATCTACCTACGAACATGAACCACAACGGTGATACTAATGTTGTCAATAGAAGAGTAAATTGAATCTTCACTATAGTAGGAGAGACGAGACACCCGCAAAGCCACTTATGCAATACAAGTTGCATGTCAAGCGTGGAGCAAATCTCATGAACGCGGTCATGTAAAGTTAGCCCGAGCCGCTTCATCCCACTATGCCACAAAGATGCAAAGTACTCAACTAAAGATAACAAGAGCATCAACGCCCACAAACCATTGTGTTCTACTCGTGCAACCATCTATGCATAGATACGGCTCTGATACCACTGTAGGATAACGTAGCATAGAAAACAAAAATTTTCCTACGGCGAACACGCAATCCAAGCCAAGATGCAATCTAGAAGACGGTAGCAACGAGGGGATTGTCGAGACTCACCCTTGAAGAGATTCCAAAGCCTACAAGAGGAGGCTCTTGTTGCTGTGGTAGACGTTCACTTGCCGCTTGCAAAAGCGCGTAGAAGATCTTGATCACGATCGGTTCCGGCGCCACGAACGGGCAGCACCTCCGTACTCGGTCACACGTTCGGTTGTTGATGAAGACGACGTCCACCTCCCCGTTCCAGCGGGCAGCGGAAGTAGTAGCTCCTCTTGAATCCGACAGCACGACGGCGTGGTGTCGGTGGCGGTGGAGAAATCCGGCGGAGCTTCGCTAAGCGTGCGGGATATGGTGGAGGAGCGGGGCGCTAGGGTTTGGGGAGAGGAGGTGGCCGGCCACTAAGGGGTGCGGCCAAGCTATGGCTTTGGTGTGGCCGGCCCCCTCCCCTTGGCCCTCTATATATAGGTGGAAGCCCCAAGTGTTGGACTACAAGTCTTCGAATAAGACCCGAACCCAAAACCTTCCATATGGTGGGAAACCTTCCCAAGCTAGGATTCCCACTAGAGGTGGGAATTCCACCTACCATAGGGGGGTGGCCGGCCCCTTATGGGGGAGTCCACTTGGGACTCCACCCCACTAGGGTTGGCCGGCCATGGTGGTGGAGTCCCATGTGGACTCCACCTTCCTAGGTGTGTTCTTCCGGACTTTTCTAGAACCTTCCATAGAACCTTCCGCATCATTTTAATTCACATAAAATGACATCCTATATATGAATCTTATTCTCCGGACCATTCCGGAACTCCTCGTGATGTCCGGGATCTCATCCGGGACTCCGAACAAATATTCGAACTCCATTCCATATTCAAGTTCTACCATTTCAACATCCAACTTTAAGTGTGTCACCCTACGGTTCGCGAACTATGCGGACATGGTTGAGTACTCACTCCGACCAATAACCAATAGCGGGATCCGGAGATCCATAATGGCTCCCACATATTCAACGATGACTTTAGTGATCGAATGAACCATTCACATACGATACCAATTCCCTTTGTCACGCGATATTTTACTTGTCCGAGGTTTGATCATCGGTATCACACTATACCTTGTTCAACCTCGTCTCCCGACAAGTACTCTTTACTCGTACCGTGGTATGTGGTCTCTTATGAACTTATTCATATGCTTGCAAGACATTAGACGACATTCCACCGAGAGGGCCCAGAGTATATCTATCCGTCATCGGGATGGACAAATCCCACTCGTTGATCCATATGCCTCAACTCATACTTTCCGGATACTTAATCCCACCTTTATAACCACCCATTTACGCAGTGGCGTTTGATGTAATCAAAGTACCTTTCCGGTATAAGTGATTTACATGATCTCATGGTCATAAGGATTAGGTAACTATGTAACGAAAGCTTATAGCAAATAACTTAATGACGTGATCTTATGCTACGCTTAAATGGGTGTGTCCATTACATCATTCATATAATGATATAATCTTGTTATTAATAACATCCAATGTTCATGATTATGAAACTAATCATCTATTAATCAACAAGCTAGTTAAGAGGCTTACTAGGGACTCTTTGTTGTTTACATATCACACATGTATCAATGTTTCGGTTAATACAATTATAGCATGGTATATAAACATTTATCATAAACATAAAGATATATAATAACCACTTTTATTATTGCCTCTTGGGCATATCTCCAACATTATATAGTCACCCCTCATCTAGGTTTACAATGACAAAGGGCGAACCCGGTGGCGAGTCGGTGCCCCTTACTAGGCCGACTTGGCTAACTATTCTCCCTAGGCCTTTGTGATCCAGCCGCCGTTTACCATGAGCCCACTCGCCTTGGATGCCATGGAGCCCACCCTCACACGGGAGGGCGACTCCGCTTCGTGGACATGCCCTGTTTGGCATTCCCCCATCAATCAACAATGAAAGGGTTTGAGACAACTTTGTAGGATAACGTAGCATAGAAAACAAAAAATTTCCTACCGCGAACACGCAATCCAAGCCAAGATGCAATCTAGAAGACGGTAGCAACGAGGGGATTATCGAGTCTTACCCTTGAAGAGATTCCAAAGCCTACAAGATGAGGCTCTTGTTGCTGCGGTAGACGATCACTTGCCGCTTGCAAAAGCGCGTAGAAGATCTTGATCACGGCGCCACGAACGGGCAGCACCTCCGTACTCGGTCACACGTTCGGTTGTTGATGAAGACGACGTCCACATCCCCGTTCCAGCGGGCAGCGGAAGTAGTAGCTCCTCTTGAATCTGACAGCACGACGGCGTGGTGTCGGTGGTGGTGGAGAAGTCCGGCGGAGCTTCACTAAGCGTGCGGGACGTGGTGGAGGAGAGAGGCCGCTAGGGTTTGGGGAGAAGGGGGCGCCGGCCACTAAGGGGTGCGGCCACCTTGGTGGTTCTTGGGTGGCCGGCCCCCTCCCCTTGGCCCCTCATTATATAGGTGGAACCCCAAGTGTTGGTCTCCAAGTCTTCGAATAAGACCCGAACCAAAAACCTTCCATATGGTGGGGAAACCTACCCAAGTTAGGATTCCCACTAGAGGTGGGAGTTCCACCTCCCATATGGGGGGGGTGGCCGGCCCCCTAAGGGGGAGTCCACTTGGGACTCCACCCCCACTAGGGTTGGCCGGCCATGGAGGTGGAGTCCCATGTGGGCTCCACCTTCCTTGGTGGTTTCTTCCGGACTTTTCTAGAACCTTCTAGAACCTTCCATAGAACCTTCCGCGTCATTTTAATTCACATAAAAATGACATCCTATATATGAATCTTATTCTCCGGACCATTCCGAACTCCTCGTGATGTCCGGGATCTCATCCGGGACTCCGAACAAATATTCGAACTCCGTTCCATATTCAAGTTCTACCATTTCAACATCCAACTTTAAGTGTGTCACCCTACGGTTCGTGAACTATGTGGACATGGTTGAGTACTCACTCCGACCAATAACCAATAGCGGGATCTGGAGATCCATAATGGCTCCCACATATTCAACGATGACTTTAGTGATCGAATGAACCATTCACATACGATACCAATTCCCTTTGTCAAGCGATATTTTACTTGTCCGAGGTTTGATCTTCGGTATCACTCCATACCTTGTTCAACCTCGTCTCCTGACAAGTACTCTTTACTCGATCTTGTGGTATGTGGTCTCTTATGAACTTATTCATATGCTTGCAAGACATTACACGACATTCCACCGAGAGGGCCCGGAGTATATCTATCCGTCATCGGGATGGACAAATCCCACTTGTTGATCCATATGCCTCAACTCATACTTTCCGGATACTTAATCCCACCTTTATAACCACCCATTTACGCGAGTGGCGTTTGATGTAATCAAAGTACCTTTCCGGTATAAGCGATTTACATGATCTCATGGTTATAAGGACTAGGTAACTATGTATCGAAAGCTTATAGCAAATAACTTAATGACGAGATCTTATGCTACGCTTAATTGGGTGTGTCCATTACATCATTCATATAATGATATAACCTTGTTATTAATAACATCCAATGTTCATGATTATGAAACTAATCATCCATTAATCAACAAGCTAGTTTAAGAGGCATACTAGGGACTTCTTGTTGTCTACATATCACACATGTACTAATGTTTCAGTTAATACAATTATAGCATGATATATAAACATTTATCATAAACATAGAGATATAAATAATAACCACTTTATTATTGCCTCTAGGGCATATCTCCTTCAAACTTTTGGAAGACTAAATTTATTTTCATGTTACTAGTTCGGAGAGAGTTGAATTGGTTTAAACGGTGAGCTCATTCCCTCCCACTAAGTGAGTGATAAGAGGAGATCACTAGTCTATATGAGTACTACCTTTATGTCTATGCAATAGTACATGACACTAATCTAAGTTTGACCAGCCTAATGTTATAGCCGCCGCATCTTTTTTCCACTAAAAAACTAGTAGCCGTCTCCACCTCCGCCTCTTCTGTAGTACATAGGTTTTTTTTCTAGCTGGGCATTGAAAAATTAATTTTCTCTAGGTATGGCTCTTAGTTCTGGACCTTTTTTTCTCGGGTTTGCCGCGAGAAAGATTATCCTTGCAATATTTGTTCCGACAATTACGTCCTCGACAATTGTTATTCATACACTCGACTCCCAGGCAACATAGACAATTTTTTCAGGTGATTTTTCCTAAAATACTGGTGATGGTATTCTTATTGATGTTGGTTGATTACTTTAATAGCGCGTGCCCGTAGCCTTGGCTGCTAATATTTAAAGGTCTATGGTTTGGCATCTAGAATTCCAAAGTTGTATCTGGAAAGAAGAAAGAGTTCAAAAATCTCATAGATTTGATCTTTTATTTTTTTTAAAATCATTGCAAGGTGACAGTAGTACACCAACCCCCAACATTACACAAAAAAGAACCTTATCGACCGTGTAAGAGCATCTCCAGTCGCGTCCCCCAAATGAGGTTTGGGGACCGCGGACAAGAAATGGGGCAAAAAGCTGTCCAGTCGCGTCCCCCAAAGCTAATTAGCGCCTCATTTTGTGTCCGGCGTCTAGAGTCTCTACCGGGGACGCCGGACACAAAAACAGCGTCCACATGCATGCATGCAGCCCCTAGTCCCCACATGCTAGTCTCTTTCCTTGCACTTTCTCTCACCTACTTTTCCCACATGGGGTGGTCCCTTCTATTAAAATGCATGCATCCGGACGCTGTTTGAGGGACGCGGCTGGAAAGGGCCTCTTTTTTGTACAGATTTTTGGTCTCTTTTGTCCGGCGCGGTCCCAAACGTGCCCCAAATCATTTATGCCGGACGCTTTTTGAGGGACGCGACTGGAGATGCTCTAAAGTCCGCATGCCCACGGGCCACCACCATGTTCTTTCCTTCATGGAAGCAACAAGCACCGCTTCTGGATCTTGTTCTCTCATTTGCCCTCACACCGGGAGAGAACCGTATACCCTGAACATTCTGCTGCTGCATTGCGATATTCTCAGCTTGGACATGTATCTTGCTTCGTGCCAATGCCATGGGTTTTCTCGAATGGATATGGTTATACAATCAACAAGAAACAACAGCATGATAAAGCTTGTTTATGATGAAAAGTACATATCGGTAGCTGTGGAATAGTGTTCTAAAAACAAGATGTATAGGTGTATGGTTCGTGAAAACTCAAGCAAAAAAATGTCAGTTATTAACAACTACTCCAGGGAGCAGACTCAAAAAACCACACACCAGCATCCCTGTATTCTCAGCCGCTCACAAAACTAGATGCATGGAAATAACGACAGTAGAGTTCTTCCTGGAGCATTACAAGAAAGCAAAGACTAAAAGGTGATGCCACGGCCTGTGGAAAAACAGCAAGACCATACGGGCAACAGCAAGCGAAGTTTATTTCAATCGACACTGAAGAAATGCTAACTGATGATGGTCGCCTATTGTTGTGGCAGTTTCCAGACGCGGACACAAGCGTCCTCACCGGCAGTCACCAGAGTATCGTTGTCAGCGAATGTGAGCCCGTGGACTCCGCCGAGATGAGCTCCCTTGATGGTGATGCGGCTGGATGCTGGCTTGTCCACGTCGTATATGATTGCACAGGTATCTATTGAGCCTGTGGCGACCAAACGACTGTCAGGTGACCAGGCCAGGGAGTTTACCCGAGCTGTGTGGAACAGCATGTTCTTCAGCTTTATCTGTGGAAGAAAGCAATATTAGATGCAGTGTAATCCAGATATGGTACACCAAGGGAGCAAGTTTCAGTTGGGAACAGTATTTCAGGTAAAGCGGTAGTGGACGGTACTCGTTCAAAACTTTAACAGCCATATAACCCTCATCCTATGTCTATCCATGCATTTAACTATTAATGCTAAATTCATGAGCTTATTTAACACAAAACATGAACAAAGGTTTCCGCCAGAAAGGCAAAAACAACATTGGTATGGAGTAATTTCTACTTGAAGGCATGTTCAATCACCCAAAAATCACTACAAGCTAGGTGCAACATGGTTGTCTCGGCAGACACATACTACCTCCATCCCAAAGCTTAAGGCCTATATTTTTTTCAGAAAGTCAAATTATGTCAAGTTTGACCAAGTTTTTATCAAAAATTATTAACATGAAAAGTACAAAATCAATATCATTAGATAGATAATGAAATATATTTTCATATGGTATCTACAAAATATCATATTTTTTCATAGATTCTTCTAAAAGTTTGTCAAACTTTACTTCGTTTGACTTTTCAAAAAAACATAAGCCTTAAGCCTTGGGATGGAGGTAGTAATAGTTAACACACGATCAACTGAAGGGAAGGGCATATTCAGAACCAGCACAACAAATTTGGGATATATTCGGAATGAGAAATACTTTGAGGGCATATTAAGAACCAGACTAATTATTACGGAAAAATTAAAAAAAAAACTCTGAATGTACATGCTAGATAATGTAACGCCTAACAATTTCTGACCTAATAAGAAAGTCTAGCATCCATTATTGGGCAAGTAAAAAAGATTAAAAAAAAGTGATAAAATAACAGTACCTCTCTAGTTGCCCGATCCCATGCAACAGCTTCCCTGTTGGTATCAGCAGAAGCAAACATGGAAACATCTGGTGAATAATGTATGGTAGTAATAGCACCCCGGTGTTTTTCAAGTACCGCTTCTTCTGTAACAGTATCCCCGCTGATAGAATAAATTCGCAGTTTCCCGTCTTGCGCACCCACGATAGCTTCAGTGCCATCAGGAGAAACAGCAGATGAAGTGATAGTATAACTAACTTTGGTTGTGGAAGTGACTGTTGTCTTGTGCAGCAATACGATCGCAGAATCTGTGGTAATCAGTGCAAATTCAGGTAGCTGAGCTGCAATGTTTAAAGCATTTGGCTGACCTCCGACATCAACTGACTCAGCGTCTCCACACTGATTTCCATTAATAGGAATTCTAAAGACCTGTTTTCAAGGAAAATACATAAGCTCCTCATCATAAGCCTAACCATTGCCCAAACAGAAAAAAGAAGGCCATGACAATCTTCAGTCCAATTGTTAATTTTATGGGGAGTGATGAAATTAAACTAAACAAGCCACATACCAACAGATTTGTAGTACTCCGTCTGATCGGGGTTTTAGTTCATTTTAGTTCAAAATCTGAACTAAAACACCGACACTTCTTATGGATCAGAGAGAGTATTATTTTTGGGCAACGGGACCAATTACTACACAACGTGACACATGAAGGTGTTACTAAACTTGCATTTCAATCCAGCAACCAAGTGCAATGAACTTAAATCCCATGATTGATACCATCTATATCCGATAATGAGATACAAATATATTAGAGTGATATCATATTGATGAGCTAATATGGGCTAAAAATGCAAGACATGGTTCTTTTAGTAAGCCTATCATGTAAGCTAAGCGTAGAGACAATGATTACCACTTCATATTTAAATGGTTAAACCTATACATAACATGAAGAGAAAGCAATCCCAATAAATATAAAATTGATTTACTCTGACATAATCTGATAACACTAGCCACACAGATCACCTAGAGGTTTTCTTAGTTCTTACCTTGTTATCATAACCTGAAGTGATCAGCTCCTCTTCTGCTGCAACAAAGCATTTGATCTGGGTGTTGTTCTTACGAATCAACCTGCCACCATATCCAACACCATGTATCCATCTTATGATGACACCATCGTAGCTTGTAGATAGCATAGTTCTTGGGTTACTTTGAGGAAAGTATACCAGAGAACTAACAGTCTTCAAATGTCCTGCAAACGACACTGGCTCTTTTTCTGGATTGCTTGCCGAGAAGACGTTGAATGTCCCACCAAGAGAGACTGTGACAAGATGATCATTCTGCCAGAGGCAACCCACAAGCATGTCATCTACACCACCTATACCAGGACAAACCAGAGTTCTGTTCACTTTTCCACTGGCATCCTCCATGATATCCCATATTTTCGCAGTTTTATCAGCAGAAACTGTTAGAACCTAAATGTACAAGCAACAAACAAATTGCAATTAGGAATAGACCTGAGGTATGATCGCTAAAAAAACACCTGAAGGTATGAGCAACAAAGATGTCGCCATTAAGAATAGATACACATGCCAACCATAATTGCTTAGAGCGAGACAAACTAATTGACTGGTAGCAAAGATGCATTAATACCATTGAAGTACCCTAGCTAAAGATTAGATTATAGTTTCAGCTAGAGACAGTAATGCATGTGCATCCTAGGTACAGAAATCTTGCAAGTACAGGATAAATAGTTCCAGTTTTGCAGGTATTATATCACCAATATAGATAGATCATGCTTTATGATTAACAGGAACAGACCAAGCCCAATCTCGATGGACCAGAAACTGGTGACATTAAGTATGTGTGCAGTAACTGATATCAGGGAACAACTCGTATTAAAATTACTTGTTTACTGTCAGGACTCCAGCTAACAGCATATATGCTCCCAGTATGACTGTCTTCACTGGATAGTTCTCCGATCTTGTCACCAGTTTTTCCATCATATATTAAACCCTTCTTATCTGAACTCACAGTAATAAACTTGCTTCCATCAGGAGCATACCGGATACAGTTAACAAAGTTAGAGTGATCCCTGAAATTTAAAGGGAACAGACAATATGAAATTCATGTCTAGGAGTCCAAGAAAGAAAATAAATTACAAGATGAAACAATGGTCCATAACAAATGAAAAACAAATAAGTATTTCTGAAATATGGAGCAAACATGATTCCTACATAGCCTCCACTCAGTGGGAAACATCATAAGGGAGCAATATGTAGAATCTAAGTACTCCAATTGCATATCATGTTCTGTCACCATACTTAAGCATAAGCTAAATTCATGGATTAAGCTGCCACAAAACTTACAGCTTCAACAAGCAAAATGTAATCTCTACATAATCCAAAGAGGAAACCAACAGCAAACAAACTGTCTTTGTAGGTGACAATAAACATAGCGAGTGCTACTCAAATCATGGACTCTCAACTAGATTTAGGAGTATACAAACAGAGACAATTTTGCGGTTTAGCATCGTGTGTTCAGCGCTACAGTTCAGATAAGCAAAATTCTGTAAGGGCAGTATTAAAAAGACACGGGGAAATTAGGACTACATATGGTACCGTACGCATGCACAAAAACAGTAGTAGATTAGATATATGATTTTTTTTTGTTAAGATATTCTCTATACACAGGCAAAGCAGAAAGATAAAGAAACAAGCCTTGGAACCCAAAAGCTACGAGAACACACTTTGCAGTAAGCGTCTGAAAGTAATAAAGTATGAATGTCCGAATTCACTGCTGACCTTATGGAGTGCTTGAATTTGAATGGTGGCCCTTCATAGAAATTCGCGAGAAAATCTTCACCGCACGTCACAATGCGAAACGGCCGTGTTGGCTTGAAGTCGCAGCTCAAAACTCTCTTTGAGTGCCCATCGAAATCGCCGACCGTGCTGCCTGAGTCCCACCTACACATTTGGGAGAATTCAGCATGTAAGATTATATACCCGGAGTGAAACAACACATAACAAGACGCGGTGCAAACAGCATGCCATTCTCTCATGTCCCTATCATCTTCGTGAAAAATCACCCCCAATTACCTGAAGGAAATTCTCATAGGTTACATCCATCAACGGATTCTTAGTGCAAAATTATGTGAATCACCTTCTCACCATAGAAATTACAGGGAAAGACAAGGTAGATCGTGTATTATTATTAGATTAGAGAATGATTGAGCCTTAAAGTATAACCAAATGTCAATGGCAAGCTATCATAAATGACCCCTTAAATTGAGACAAAATCTTCACCGAGCCTAGGATTGTTAATGACAGATCATTGATGACAAAATTCCCCCAAATCCTTGTACGAAATCTGCCGAGATCAATACGGAATGGGCAGGAGACAGATAGGGGTGGGAGCGATCCGCTTACATGAAGGCGCGGACGAGGGATTTCCCCTTGCCGTCCCCTGATACGACGATGCGGAGGCCGTCGGGGGACCATCGGAGGTCGTCGACGCGGCCGGAGATGGGGCGGAACTCGGCCTTGAGCGCGCGGTCGCCGTTGCGGCCCCAGACGCGGACGCATCCGGAGGCGTCGGCGGAGGCGACCCACTCGCCGTTGGGGGAGATGCGGGCGACGGTGGTCGGGTAGGCGTGGTCCGTGTATGCCCAGGCGTCGAGCGGCGCGTCGAGGCGGCGGAAGATGACGCTGCGGCCGGCGCAGTAGACGATCGTGTCCGTCTTGGGGTCGCCCCCCAGCAGGATGCCCCGCCCGCGCTCCGTCGCCGGCGAGCACGCGTACGTCTCCTGCAGCTTCGCCATTTTTGGGGCGCTGCGTCTCTCGATTGCCTTGGTTTGATTGATCTGGGAGGGAGGAAGGGGGCCGCGAGTGGGATGGGAGTGGACGGTGGTTATGCGGTTACGGCATGGGGCTGGTCTGTGTACGAATGGTGGCGCCCCGTAGGGGATTTTGCTGTGTGATTGACGGGTGGGGCCAGGAACAAATGGGTCCCATAATTCAGTGAGAACGAGGACCTGGCTGATCTGCGATGATAGGCGTCTGTGGGTCCATAGAGACGCGGCCACTCGCATAGCAATATAGCATTTTATTTTTATTTTTGTTTACAACATCTTCAGGAATGGAGATTTGGTGCGCATAGCACCAGTGATCTGGGATGATAGGCGTTGGTGGGTCCATAGAGAGTCATGTTTTTTTCAAAATTGTCGTATAGTGGTAGATTTATGCAAAAAAAAATTGAGAAGTAACTAGCAAAAGTGCCCGTGCGTTTCATCGGGAGAAACAAATAGCCGAACACTTCAGCATACCGTATGTGTTGATACTTGTTAGCCATCTGATACGTCTCAAACGTATCTATAATTTCTTATGTTCCATGCTACTTTTATGATGATACTCACATGTTTTATAAACATTATATATCATTATTATGCATTTTCCGGCACTAACCTATTGACGAGATGCCGAAGGGCCGATTCTTTGTTTTACTGCTGTTTTTTGTTTCGAAATCCTAGTAAGGAAATATTCTCGGAATCGGACGAAATCAACGCCCAAGCATCTTAGAATTCCACGAAGCTTCCGGAACACCCGAGAGCCACCGGAGGAGAGCCACGGGGGCCCACACATGGGGCTGGCGCGGCCTAAGGGGGCGCCCTGTTGTGTGGCGGCTCCGTACCCCTCCGACTCCGCCTCTTCGCCTATTTAAAGGTCCACGACCTAAATCTTCGATACGGAAAAGCCACGGTACGAGAAACCTTCCGGGGCCGCCGCCATCGCGAAGCCAAGATCCGGGGACGGAGTCTCCGTTCCGGCACGCCGCCGGGACGGGGAAGTGCCCCGGAAGGCATCTCCATCGACACCACCGCCATCTTCATCACCGCTCGCTGTCTCCCATGAGGAGGGAGTAGTTCTCCATCGAGGCTAAGGGCATGTACCGGTAGCTATGTGGTTAATCTCTCCTCCCATGTACTTCAATACAATGATCTCATGAGCTGCCTTACATGATTGAGATCCATATGATGAGCTTGTAATCTAGATGTCGTTATGCTATTCAAGTGGATTTTACTTATGTGATCTCCGGAGACTCCTTGTCCCACGTGTGTAAAGGTGACGGTGTGTGCACCGTGTGGGTCTCTTTGGCTATATTTCACGAATACTTATTCATTGAGTTATGATTTGAGTTGGATGTCTCTATGAAATTGTGGTGTGTTAGTACCTCCTATGAATGCTCACGAGTGACGGCGTGGGGTGTTTATTAGTACTTGGGAATACATCTTTAAGGTTTGCCTACATGATAAATTAGTGTTCGTTATCTTGCCGGAGAGTAATTCAAAATAGCATAGTGAAGTGCTTATTTATATCCCTTTATGATTGCAATGTTGAGAGTGTCCACTAGTGAAAGTATGATCCTAGGCCTTGTTTCCAAATACGCAATCATCGCTTATTTATTGTTTTACTGCATTTTTACTTCTGCAATATTACTACCATCAACCGCACGCCTGACAAGCTATTTTTACGGCGTCGTTACTACTTGCTCATATTCATTCATACCACTTGTATTTCACTATCTCTTCGCCGAACTAGTGCACCTATACATCCGACAAGTGTATTAGGTGTGTTGGGGACACAAGAGACTTCTTGTATCGTGATCGCGGGGTTGCTTGAGAGGGATATCTTTGACCTCTTCCTCCACGAGTTCGATAAACCTTGGGTGATCCACTTAAGGGAAAACTGTCTGCTGTTCTACAAACCTCTTCTCTTGGAGGCCCAACACTGTCTACAAGAATAGAAGCACCCGTAGACATCAAGCACTTTTACGGCGCCGTTCTTGGGGAGGAAAGGTAAAAGGCACTCATACTCCGGTCCCAGGTAACTAAGTACTTTTACGGCGCCATTGTGTGAGTGTTCGAAGATATTTCCTTTAGATCCTGCAATTGCATCTTTTTGTTTCTTGTTAAACACTAGTAAGGCATAATGGAAAACATCTGTGAGCTTTTTATACTATTTCCTGAGTCAAGACATGAATGGTTAATGCGAAAATTAAAAAACATATGGAACCTTATTTGCATGCTAGTAGTAATATTAGTATGAACGCTTTGAACACAATTGTTGATAATGATATAGAAAATTCTAAGCTTGGGGAGGTCGGTTTTGATGAAAATGATCTCTTTAGTCCTCCGGGTATTGAGGAGAAAGTTTATGTTGATTATGATATGCCTCCCATATATGATGATTATAATGATAGTGGTCTTCTGGTGCCGCCTACTATGGAGGATAAAGTTTATTATGATGATTCTATACCTCCTATATTTGATGATGAGAATAATAATGATAGCTACTTTGTTGAATTTGCTCCCACTACAACTAATAAAATTGATTATGCTTATGTGGAGAGTAATGATACTTTTATGCATGTGAATAAGAATGCTTTATGTGATACTTATATTGTTGAGTTTGTTCATGATGCTGCTTGAAAGTTATTATGAGAGAGGGAAACATGGTTATATGCATCTTAATAATATTAAGTTTCCCCTCTTTATGTTGAGAATTGTGAAGTTACTCTTGTTTTATCTTTCTATGCTTGTTGCATTATGCTTCATGAATTTGTTTATTTACAAGATTCCTTTTCATAGGAAGTTGGTTAGGCTTAAATTTGTTTTGAATTTGCTTCTTGATGCCCTCTTTTGCTTCAACTACTATTTCTTGAGAGTGCATCATTAAAACTACTGAGCCCATCTTAATGGCTATAAAGAAAGCACTTCTTGGGAGATAACCCATGTGTTTATTTTACTACAGTAATTGTGTTTTATATTTGAGTCTTGGAAGTTGTTATTACTGTAGCAACCTCTCCTTATCTTTATTTTATTGCATTGTTGTGCCAAGTAAAGTCTTTGATAGCAAAGTCAATACTAGATTTGGATTACTGCGCAGAAACAGATTTCTTGCTGTCACGAATTTGGGCAGGGTTCTCTGTAGGTAACTCAGAAAAATCTGCCAATTTACGTGAGTGATCCTCAGATATGTACGCAACTTTCATTCAATTTGAGCATTTTCATCTGAGCAAGTCCAGTGCCTCAAAAAAATTTATCTTTACGGACTGTTCTGTTTTGACAGATTCTGCCTTTTATTTCGCATTGCCTCTTTTGCTGTGTTGGATGGATTTCTTTGTTCCATTAACTTTCAGTAGCTTTGTGGAATGTCCAGAAGTGTTAAGAATGATTATGTCACCTCTGAATATGTGAATTTTTGATTATGCACTAACCCTCTAATGAGTTTGTTTTGAGTTTGGTGTGGAGGAAGTTTTCAAGGGTCAAGAGAGGAGGATGATATACTATGATCAAGAAGAGTGAAAAGTCTAAGCTTGGGGATGCCCCAGTGGTTCATCCCTGCATATTTCAAGAAGACTCAAGCATCTAAGCTTGGGGATGCCCAAGGCATCCCCTTCTTCATCGACAACTTATCAGGTCACATCTAGTGAAACTATATTTTTATTCGGTCACATCTTATGTGCTTTACTTGAAGCGTCTGTGTGCTTTTATTTTTTGTTTTGTGTTTGAATAAAATCTGATCCACAATGCTAGTGTGGGAGAGAGACACGCTCCGCTGTTGCATATGAACACATGTGTTCTTAGCTTTATCTTAATGTTCATGGCGAAGGTTGAAACTGCTTTGTTCATTGTTATTTGGTTGGAAACAGAAAATGCTGCATGTGGTAATTGGTATAATGTCTTGAATAATTTGATACTTGGCAATTGTTGTGCTCATATAGATCATGTTTAAGCTCTTGCATCATGTACTTTGCACCTATTAATGAAGAACTACATAGGCTGATGCCATTAGATTTGCATTGTAAC
>NC_061513.1:283242673-283278745 GCF_022539505.1 Lolium rigidum
GAACTATGTAGACATAGTTGAGACTCTTCTCCGACCAATAACCAATAGCGGGATCTGGAGATCCATAATGGCTCCCACATATTCAACGATAACTTAGTGATCGATTGAACCATTTTCATATGATACCGATTCCCTTTGTCTCGCGATATTTTACTTGTCCGAGGTTTGATCATCGGTATCTCCATACCTTGTTCAACCTCGTCTCCGACAAGTACTCTTTACTCGTACCGTGGCATATCATCTCTTGTGGACCATTCACATGCTTGCAAGCTAATCATACGACATTCCACCGAGAGGGCCCAGAGTATATCTATCCGTCATCGGGATGGACAAATTACACTCTTGATTCATATGCCTCAACTCATACTTTCCGAATACTTAATCCCACCTTTATAACCACCCATTTACGCAGTGGCGTTTGATGTAGTCAAAGTACCCTTCCGGTATAAGTGATTTACATGATCTCATGGTCGAAGGACTTGGTAACTATGTATCGGAAGCTTATAGCAAATTGAACTTAATGACGTGATCTTATGCTATGCTTATTTGGGTGTGTGTCCATTATATCATTCATCTAATGACATAACCTTGTTATTAATAACATCCAATGTTCATGATCACGAAACCATGATCATCTATTAATCAACAAGCTAGTTATACAAGAGGCTTACTAGGGACTCCTTGTTGTTTACATAACACACATGTATCAATGTTTCGGTTAATACAATTATAGCATGGTATGCAAACATTTATCATAAACACAAAGATATGTAATAACCACTTTATTATTGCCTCTTGGGCATATCTCCAACAAATATTATGCTGATGAAATTGCCGAAAACCCCCGTCGATCATAGTTTCAATGACCTTCTTGCTGTTTGATTGGAAAATGAACTTATTACTCCTAAGATAGTGTGGTACATTGATGGTTGTGAAAAACAACCATCTTTATCCATGTTTAAATCTGATATTGGTCAAGTAATTAAATATCTCTCTCTCTACTTGCCACTAATCACTAATTATTGTAAATATGTGCAAACTCTTTCTTTTATTTCTCGTTGTGCAGATATGGACATTTTCAAGACAGGATCAAGGACAATTAATGAAGATTTAAAAGTTGCCTATTTTCCCGAATCAAAGAGGCCACGAAGAAAAGCATCAGAGAGTTTAGCCATAGATTCTAGTTGTACTCTTGATCTCATCACAATTGGTGCCATTATAAGATTATTTGATATTGATCTTAAGAATTTTTGTACAATGTTTATGATTGTTGATATTATCATGTGTGAGTCGTCCTCACGGGCTGAGGGCCAAGGCCTAGCCTCCCAACAACATGTCAATCAAACTTTACATGGGTGTTGTGCTTAATTTTCATTTAAAGATTTGTATGATTGTATCTATATCTCCTACCTCAATCTAGGACTTGTCAAGTACCCAAGACCCCGATGATTGATCAATGTCCCTTGAAGTAAGAAGTGAGCCTAGCTCATTCAGTTAGGGAAGTGGATGTACAACCCAGTCACCCAGGTTCAAGTCCCCACGGACGCAGAATTGGGTTCTTATTATTAAAAAAACACTGTAGGGGCTTCCCCTACCGTATTCCTTTAAAAAAATGTCCCTTGAAGTCGTGGCAGCTTCATCTTTTGCATCTTGATTTTTCTTCTCGTGAAGAAACTACAGAGCACACATTATAGATCGCCTTATTGATTAAACATAAACTTTATAATTTTGTGCTCTAGAAACCTCTATAAAGTTATGAATTAGATTTATACACTATACAATATTGTAATATATGTTGCTGATATCCAAGAATACTATAATACATTAAGAGCCATCAGTTAATTTACAAAGTGATGTGAATGTTTTTATTCGCTGGGATTTCGCATGAAGTTTGTAGTAATTTTTTAAAATATATAACATAAAATAAATCAATAAAATGAAATACTTAAAAAATGCAATTGTAGTTTAGCACACAAACATATGTTTGGGATGAAAACTATTAAAATAGTATGATAATATGTATGAACATGTGCAGATGCATAATTACCTTAATGATTATCTTATTTGTGTCTTAGTTCAAGTTGCCAAAAAATAATGTATTTAAATATCATACATTTAGTTTAACTGAATACATTAATAAGTTAGAAAGTTCAATATAAAATTTTAGAATGATTGATCTTAGCACGTACTAAGGCATGCAAAATATTAGATCAATCTTAGTGCTGAAAGTAGATTTTTATAATGTATGGATAGAGCGTTCCTCATAATGCAATAATGTAAATCTCTATAGATGTTGTGGGATAAACAACTTGAGGTCGACCCAATATTGTATTTATGGTAGAGTTTAGTTGCTGCATTTGAGATTTGTAAATAAAATAGATCTATCATAATTTTAACTAGTCTCTTGGCTAGACACATTCATATTGACAAATATGTTTACCACATATTTTTGAAATACATGAGCGTAATTAATCATCTGAATCGTGAACTTAAAATCTTTTTTTGAACTAAACTCTCTTTTTTCCTCTCAAGAAGTGTATACTATTTTTTTATTGTGGAAATGTTCAATTCATAATAACTAAAAAGTGATTCTCAAATTCACTGGCTTGGAACTGAAACATACGATTTGAATCTGAATTGTGAACTTTAGTTTTTTTTGAACTAAACTCTCTTTTTTCCTCTCAAAGAGTGTATACTAATTTTTATTGTGGAAATGTTCAATTCATAATAACTAAAAAGTGATGCTCAAATTCACTGACTTGGAACTGAAACATACGATCCTCAAAATAAAACTCATGCACGCGCCTTAATTTGCCATGAGAGCATCTACAACACTATCCCTCGAATCGAGTCCTCAAAAGTCCATCCGAAGGATATTTCTACCTTTTCAACCCCTTAGACTTTTCCATCTACTACAACAAGCCCTTGTTATTTTTTCATACAGACTGACATGTGGGAGGCGTTGTGAGGTATTTTATTTTTATTGCCCCACTTCTCTCCTCGCGCCATGGGATCTTATGGTGCCAATCTAGGGAGGCTGAAGGTGGGGCGGTGTGGGCCTATGGCAAACTGACATAGAGTGACGAGGAGGTCATGGTTGACATTTTGGGATCAAGGAGGGGCGAATGTGAAAACCAAGAAAGTGAAAGGATTGTATGACACCTGGGGGTGAATAGGTGATATCTCAAATTTTAATTCTTTTTCAATTTAGGCTTGAAACAAAAGTAATTCTCTAGATATGCAACTATGTGAATTTACCTATATGACAAGATACAAGCAACAATACACAATACAAGATACAAGTACTAAAGTACGGTAAGAGGATAAAGGTAACCGAGAGAGATGAGGGTATGATTCCCATAGTTCCTTCCTTGTAAAGGGAAGTACGTCTACGTTTGAAGGAGTGTGGTGCCACGAAGGCTCACCCTATTCCCCGGTGAGCAACGCCACAAAGTTCTAGCTCACGCTCCATTAAGCGGTTGCCTTAAGATCGCAACCGGCAGATTTACACAAAGCTAAACTAAAATAAACTAAAATAAACTGCTGAATTTAAACTAAAATAAACTGCTGAATTTAGAGACCATTTGCTTGCCAAACTGAATACATTAAAATGATATGGCCAAAGATACTCCTCTAAGTACTTGTGCCATGTTACAGAAGATATTCATTGTGGATAACACTACACAACAGAAACTTGTCCGCCATTTGAAGAAAGTGTTATGGATTTGAATTACACTAGATGAATAGGCGAGCTTCGCCTCGCCGCCTGCATCCCATGCTACAACGTGGCCGATGCACTCGGCATAATATGTCTAGGACACTCACAACATTACACTTCAACCATAAAGATTGCAAACTTGATTTACTTGACATGCGCCAACGTGATCACCCAGGAATGGAGTAACTGAATATCCTGAATACCAACTAAATGAAATCCAGAATGAGTGCACGAAAAAAAATCATCCAACAATGTAGTGTCAGATTGCTAGCGGCTGAAATAGCGATTCCAAAAACCAGCCTTTTACACCAAACCTGCAAGCAAGAAGCACCATTTTCAGAAAAAAAGACACAACCAACACCCAAGGACAAACCAAGCATAACTATTGGAACTGCCAAACGATTAACATTCAAAGTTCACAAATCTAAGTTCAAAACTAATAGCCCAACAAAACATCAACGACACTTACCTTGGCAGAGCAGATATTCTAGCCAGTAGGGTGGCCAGACTCATAAAACACATCAGATTGAGAGATGAGCTCAAAGAACGCACTCAAAGTAGGGTGACCAACCTAAAATGGCAACATTCATTCAGAACAAAAGTCAATGAAATATGTAGACAGAACACACTCAAAGTAGGGTGGCCAACCTAAAATGGAAGCAGTATTCAAAACACAAATGAATGAAATAAGCAGAGACAAACCATGAAACATATTCGTTTAGTAGTAGTACCTTGGGTTTACTCCAATTCCTCAAGTCGTACAATCTGAAAACCATGGAAAGCCTACAAAGCACTTCCTCTGTTCACTAATATAAGACATTTTGGCTAGCAAAATTAGCCGACAAAACACCTTATATTAGGAGGGAGTAGCATTCTAGAAACATATATTTCATGTATTCTTCTTCAAACTGTGAGAAGTAATGGGCGGCGTTCGGTGGCAGAGGAGATTGGGGAGAGGACAGAGACCTAGGGTGAGGAGGAAGAAGAGAAAGGATAACATAAGGTCTTGACGCCGCCTTTTTTTACCGAACACAGTATACCCCCACAACAAGAGTACAGCCAACATCAAGCGGGCCAAGATGTCAGCCACACCGGATATATAACCTGGGTAGTGGTAACTTGTTTCGTTCTTTTTAAACATGCAATCCTAGCCGCTCACAGCCACGATCCTACGGCCAAGACCCCATCCTCCTTGTGGTATACGTCCAACCTGCAAAGACCTACAACCTGAAAGCCGGAACACAAATTCAATACAAATCAATATTACGCTACAACTAACTGTGGACAATAATGTTAGTGGATGGTTAGATGGTAGGATTCTATAATGTAGAATCAGAATAAGTATGGTGCCATGCTGAACCTCAAAACTTGCACTGACTTGTAGATGTCACTTTTGATTTCCCACTCAGGAAAGAAAGTTGAGGGAGTAGCATATCATATAATTTATGACTGTTGTTAACAGAGATTATAAGTACCAAACGCACCACAACGATTCAACTACTTAGACCAAGGAGACATTTGAGAAAGTACCATAACATGTACTTTTAGACCGTGGTTGGCGGAGGCTGTCATCACGTTGCTGCTCCTTCTACTGGTAGGGATGGCAAAGCATGGAGGCGAAGGAGACATGGGGTGAAGACAATAGAAGCCGTCCCAGCTGACCTTGGCAGCATTGCCACTGTTGTCTGTTTCAGCTACTTCTAATTGCACTTGACACAACCTTTAAGGCCATCTGCTCTGACGCACATGCCTCAACACCACCCTCTCACTTTGCATGTGTGCCGAAGTTGTAGAGAGGCCACGATAGAGAGTGGTGGAGTGGCTACTACGATGCATATAGTGAAGGATCCTCAGTCTAGCTCGATGGTTTGGGAAGATGGACCCTGTAGAGAAACAAAGAATAGCAGGTTGACGATGACCCTGTAAATGTTCTCATATGGATGCAAAATTTAAAGCTATCACGGAAACCATTGAAATATGTCGCTAGGTATAGATCGACAAACTCAACCCATGATCAAATCAAATAGATGGAGTTAGGATGCAATACTTCCAATTAAAGATTATCCTGATATACAAAACTGTTCAACATAGGTAACGAAAGCTAAAACCTAACATGCAAACATAATGAACAACCATGTGTTACCTGCATCTTGGTCAAAGAGTAGGTATTGAGCCAGGCCACATGCGCGATGGCAAGAGAGTGAGCGTGCAAGTCTTGCATGCACATTACAACACGCCGGGGGAGGCCCTGGATTGGGAGCCACAACCTTGCTCAAGTGTCCAGGTTAGTGGGACGGAGCAGTTGCTCTAGGAGTCTAGGGTCATGGTTGTGAACCTATGGAAGTCACCAACGTCAAGCAAGTGCAACCAACCAAGAGATCGACAGCTGGTGTCTGGCATCCACATCAGAAGAAAAAGCAGTTAGTCACTTAGGCATACTACAAAGTCAACAACAACAAAACAAACAAATACTAAAGAGTTCTATACTGATGCTCCAAATGAATATGCCTAGGGTGACACAGGGGAGATGATTAACACAGGTAAGGTGCCATACACTCCCGCCTTCTACAGATTAGTCAGTGATCGGGGAACAGTCTGGCTGACACACAACTGGGTTTGGTGGCCTGTTATCCCACTTATGCGCAAGATTTTTCTATGGATAGCTTATCATGGAAGGCTAAATACTAAATACAGATTGCTAAATCTTCGTGCACCAATGCTGGATGTGATCAATGCCTTTCCTTGAAATATATACATCGTACTATCATTCATTGCAGGCAATCTACATAGGTTTGGGGAAAAATGGGCTAATTGCATTTGGCTGCCAACACAAACTCTATGACCCAATTCATGGAGGCACAACAAGTAGCTACAGCAGCCCCAGCCTGGCCAGTTTTTTTCGCTGTGTGTCTGCTAGGCTTATGGAAACCAAGGAAGAACAGAGTTTTGAACAAATGTGGTCTTGCCGATTAAAAAAACTGAAGCCCATCACCAGTTTGTAAAGCCACCCCAGTAACTCCGATGTAGCTCATAAGGTACAACTTTCTCTACCTTAATATATTCTTAAAAGAAATCAAACCACAAACAAAATGAAGCAAAAGTGAGAATTGAGAGGCACACTTGAAGAAGAGGTCATCCTCCCTAGTGGATTTCAAGTAGAATAAAGTACAGGCAGGACCATCTTCCTTGGCCAGATGTTGGAATGTTGGATACATCATTATATGAGGTCAATGCACACATCTAATGAAATAAGAAGCTTACAGTTAAGCTTCTATAACAATACCTTTACTTTATCCATGATTTGTTTGGTACTAACAACCAAATATTAAATCCTTTCGTTATGACATTCATTACATATAAAAAAGAAAAGAAAAATTATTCTTGCACAACAATTAGCTCACTGAGCAAGCAGTACCATTAGTTTCACCCACTATACAACTCTATCAACTGAACATCTCAACCACACTCTCAATTAAACATCTAAACCTCATTGATTCATAAAAAAAACTGAAGAGGAGAATTATTTCTCATAAGCACGGGAGCCAAGACCTCTACAATTCTCCATTCTCTCACTTACCGAAATGCAAGTCAGACTTTAAAGTATTCTTATTCGTCTCAATTATCCCTACCATGTACAAAACATCACTTAAATAAGGATAGATAAGCTCACATTACCATTGACTCTTTCTTAGCATAATATAGACCTACATTCTGAGGAATACGCTTGGTTAAGCAGACTACATAAATACATGGCTTTAAACGGAAGGCACAATACTTAACCTCAACGAAATAACCCGTTCCTAAACCACATACCAGCACTGGACGTTAAACATACCAAAGAATGGGGAAAAACAAAAATGTCAACCAACAGACCATACTTCATGTAAGCTACTGATTTCTTCAGATTTTGTTAGACTCAATCAATTCCATTCCTAACTATCTATCTCATGTAAGATATTATCTACAGGCTGAATAAAACTAATACATGGAAGAAGCACTGGTCCAACAGGGATAGTAACAGCAGGATCTTGCAAAGGAAATCTAAGGAAATATTTCTCTAAAGCCAAGAAAGGAACCACATATCCTAACAGCATGTAGAAATAAACTAAGATGGAGCCGGATAAATATATTGAAACGAATCTCTCATGATTTGATCCAACATAAAAGCAATGAAATAGTAGACAACTAACTCAATTAAAATGGTGCGTCATTAGCAATTCTGGGTGTAGAGACAATGTGAACCAGGGGATGCCCTTTCCTACTAAACTGCGAATTTGTTGGCTCTGAAGTCGTTGAACACCACTATAAGATATAGCCAGCAGAATGTTATCTTGCTTCATGTATTGTATTTGCACACAAAAATAGTTCTAACAATATTGGCATAACAATATTTTCTGGAGAAATAGTTTCCGACTGTCAAAGGATAGAATTCAGCCTCCTCCACAATAATGAAGCTAGTTATCAATTATTCAGTGTGTCTAAATATCTTTACAATACCTACATGGATTCCTAAGTGAGTTCTGAACAATCACATGCGAAAAAGAATCTGGTTTTCTGAGCAAGAAATCAGAACCAAATAGATATAGAATTTTCTGATGATTTGCAGAACTGGAATAAGCAGACCTGATTATACTGCACAAATCTCTATGAACTAACTAAACAATGTTGATATCACATCAAATTGCACTAATCTACGATCTACTATATGAGGTAACTAAGAAAGTAATTCAATCTTTTATGATAAAAAATACTCTAGAATACAATTGGATCCCCAAATCAACCTCGCAGGACATGAAACTGTCCTGCACATAATGCGAGAGACAATTGCGAAGCTGGGGATAGTGGAGGTCATCCATGACGTGAACTCCTGCACCGTCACACCCTTCCTTCCCAGCAGCACAGGAAACCTCCCAGCCCCAGACGAACGCGTCATTCCCGAGGGCAGCAATGAACACGAGCGCCGACTGCACCAGCTGCGAGACGTCTGGGAGCAGCACGCTCCGTCGCTCCGCCCCCTTTTATCTCCTTCCGAAACCCTCGGGGATGCACCACTCCACTCCATGGACAGCACATGGAGAGGAGCACGGCGATCTCCTACGGTGCGAGCTCACCCAGGGCCTTCCCGTCGCCGCCGTCCTCGTCGGGATGGAACCGCACGCCGCAGGTGGCGCCCCCCGAGACAGCGCAGGCCACAACGGACAAGCGGATGATCAACGGAGGCCACAACGGACAGGCGGAGGAGCTGCGCAGGCGGCCGCCGCGTCCTAGGGTTCTGAGGTGGGGATGGGAGATGGATGGATAGGGTAGAATGGAGTATGGAGGACGGGGTGGAGGTGAACGCGGAGCTGGGGAGGGGCGAAATTTTTAAAGCTTATGTGATGGGATGAGTCTGACGGATGGGGCCATATTAGACCTGGTCCAGTTACAGTTACTGTAAAAGGAAGCCCGCAGTGGAAAAAATCTGAGATCAACAATGGAAACTGACGGCCTCGATCGCTTCTAACCAAGATCCAACGGTCCAAATCACGCGGGCGGGAATGCCCTCATCAGCCAGGGTTTGCAACAGCCTTAATCTATTTAATAATGACTGTTGAATGCCGTTTTATCTCAGCTCAACGTTTGTCATTTTTTCTCTTCCTTGATTGTGCTTTCTGCCATTTTTTCTTAGGCACTAACTTACTCTTAGGCTTTAACTTTAACTCCGGAGAAAATTTGAAATTTGGGTCTCTCATGCGTGCTTGTATATCCTTAAAGAACTGGATATTGAGCTTCTTTGGTCCACCCTCCCGCAGCTCTGCATATTCTGGTCCCGAGACAATGTTCTCAAATGCTCCAATCAGGATATCTATATCAGTGACAACATCAAACACGTTAATGTAGCGTCCGTCAGGCCCCTTTTTCAACTTTTTGAGAGCATTTTCTACAGCAAGTTTTCTTGCTTGCTTTCCTGGCGAAAGCTCTGGTGGTTCCTTCTCAGCTTTTAACAGCTCAGAGATTGTGCGGTATTTGGGTGCCTCATCAAATTCAAACACCTTATCAATATATGGATCACTGCGTTCATTGGGGTGTGGCTCGGTAGGGATATCGTTGTCATCGTCCTCTTCACTACCACTCCAGAGATTCATATCGTCTTCATCGCTCTCAGGGCATATACTTCTTAACTCGTCACTGTCATCACCATCTACGAGGTTTGCATTTTCCTTGGCTTGCTTCTTGACTTTCTTCATCTCCCTCTCCATTTTTGTATCATTCTCTTCCTCTTCATCCTCGTCCTCACTGGCTGTCCATAGGCAGTCCTCCTCGTCAACATTCTCCTGCCAAGCTTTCCTGAACCCTTCATCGCCTGGCCTTCTTTTACCAAACAGATCGTAGTGTGAACGATCATCAGCAAAGAATCGTATTCCTGGAGAAAGATAATGCCTTCAGTAAAATGTGTTTGCAGGAAAGCAATTGTACTCAACAAGGATTCAGTACGAATTCATTTCATCAACATGAAAAATGAAATCGAGTGGACCATCTATTAGATCATGCTACCATTTGGTAGTACAATAGTACCATAGCAACCATATCCTCCATACAACAAGTGAAAAGATACAAAACCACTGGACTCGTAGAGGGTAACATCATATGCATTGACTAAAAGAATGGCAACATAGTATTCTCGTTATAAAGACCCTGCTCTTCAGCATATAGTTCAGAAAGTACCATACGCACTAAGTGCCTTACGCAATTCACAAACACCAGAAATTTACAACATATGCAAAATTGAATAATTTATGAGAGCACTGAATTGCTGAAGGATTATCTGTCAGGTGTCCATTTCACTGGTAGCTGCACAGGTGATCAGTTACCGCATAAGCAACTTGGGAACCGTATATTTCTCATTTTCCTTGCTCAGAAAAATTAGCATATGAGTTGAGTTATCTTCAGAGTTCAGACACATACAAAGACACCCACAGCAAGGGTTTCAGATTTTCACAATTCATCCCAACCACATGGCAAATGGCGTGCCCAACCTATTTCATAGAGCTCCGATCAATAGGTTTAGATTAACCGTCCGCTACCAGTACCAGTACAGTATAATGAAGTGACATAGGTTACACAACACAAGAACATATCAGCACATATGAGCGGTATGGGAAAATTCAGATAGCGTTTGCAGGTGGTGGTAACAGAATAAGAACAGGGATTTCATCCTATAACCAGAGGGAGGGAGCGGGGCTGGGAGGGACCGAATTCGGAGAAGCCGCACCTTGGGGAGCCCAGACCGGGGGACGTGACGCCGGGCCGAGGGTTCGGCAGCGCGTGACGGCGAGAGCCGGAGAGGGGCGGTGCGGCGTGGGGCAGCGGGCACCGAGGCGGAGGAGGGGGGAGAGGTGGCGGGCGAGGAGGCGGCGAGCCATGGGCGGAAGGCGGGGTGGCGCTAGTGCGCTACCATGGAGGTTGCGCAGGGAGACTGACGGGAGAAGGGAGAAGAAGGCCTGATTGGTGATGGACCAAAGGCCTGATGATGTTCAAATGCAGCCCAACTCACCCAAAATGTTTGCTCTTCTTCCTTACTGATTGGATTTTTCTTGCGTTGCTAAATGCGGCCCAACTCACACTACACTTTACAAACTCTTTATTTACCCTAACACAAAAAAAAACTACACCTAAACTCGATAGTTTTGTACTCTAGAAACCCTTATGGTCTATTGGTTAGACTGGTATACTTTGGAATATTTTACTATGTTTTGTAGATATTTAAGAATACCACGGTACATTAAGATACGGTGTTCTACATTCACTTGGATTTAAGGTGAAGCCCATCCTATTAAATTATTGTCTCATATAGTGTGAACTAAATGAATAAAAAATTATAATAATTGACAACAAAATCCAATTGAAGATAAGCATAATAAAAAAAATTGTAATGATAACTATCGATAATATGCTATAAATATGTATCATCATATGTGGATGAGTGATTATATTATCAAGTTTTTATTTATGTATGAAATTTATGATAGTATTCCGAATGATGTGTTACTAAAAATTTGCATACATTGAGTATTAAAATTGATTATATATAAGTAAAAAAGTTTAGAATAAATGGGTGCGGGGAACAGTTATTTCAGCTTACCAACTGCGACATAAAATGGATAGGCCGCACTTAAGTTTCAGACCAACATCACGTATGTATCATTGTAGGTGTTTTTGACACAACCCAAGTGAGCCAGTGTAGTATTTTTAGTATATTTAATGTTAAATATTAGATTATGTAATACAAAAAATATTAGATATATGTGTATGCTATTTGATTACGCTCGTACCTTCTGAAGCAGACCTCCTCTTGATAATATTGTTTCCCTATAACTCAAATAAACAAGAACTCCGGAACACCGTCTTTTCAGTCTCCACTTTTGATGGTTATACCATCTTCAAATAAACATATATGGCTCGAGCACATTGTTAGTCCGCAAATTATGTTGTCATTAACACCAAAACCACTTAGGGAGGAAAATTCCGTTCAACCTACTGGCGCAGCCACTTCTACCGGCTCGATTGTGATAGATCTCGTACCTGGAGGTTGCAGGCATGGAGTGCCCAACCTATTTCATAGAGCTCCTAACACTAGGTTTAAGTATAGATTAACCTTCCAGTACCAAAACCAGTACAATATAATAAAGTGACATAGGTTACACAACACTAGACCATATCAACACATATGTGTCACTTCGCGGTATGGGAAAGTTCAGATAGCATTTGGTGGTGGTGACACAATAAGAATAGGTAGTTCATCCTATAATTAGATGGACGGAGTGGGGGAAGGAGGGGGCGAATTCGGAGAAGCCGCACCTCGGGGAGCCCAGACCGGGGGACATGACGCTGGGCCAAGCTTTCGGCATTGCGTGACGGCCAGAGCTGCAGAGGGACGGAGGATGATAAATCCTTTCAAGCTGAGAAGCTAAAAGGCCTATTCGAGTGATACATCGCAAATGGATCTACTTTTTCAAACACTTTGCTCCTCTATTTGCTCCGGAATCTTCCCATAATTGGATAAAAACTGCTGAATCTGACGATCTTTTTAGCAAAGGTCTCCTTTATGAAGCTGTTTTTTTAGCAAAGGTCTCCTTTCTGTATTTTTCGGAAGAATTAAATTCGGGGAAAAATACCAGGGAAGTTTTTCATCAAAATAGAGGACCTTGAACTTTGGATCACGAGGGGGGCTACGAGGCGCAGAAGGGACCAGGTGGCGCTCCCAATAAGGGTGGCGGCCCTGGACGTCGTCTCGCCTTATCCTTCCGCGCACCTCCTTATATACCTACAAAAGTTACGCCCCGAGGAGGACGGGACTTTTTGCGAAACAGAGCGCCGCCAGGACGATGATCTTCATTTTCAGGGGCAGATTGATCCTGCTCTCCCCCCTCGGAGAGGGGAATTTTGAGGGCTTCTTCACCACCACCGCCACCGACATCATCACCAACCTCCGTGGACTCACTCTCTTTCACCATGAGTGAGTAGTCCCCTGTAGGTATAAGAGGTAGATGGGTTTTGGATGAGATTGATCATGTAATCATCCATATGTATCGAGATTTAAGGTTTCTGTCTTGAGGACATTCGTGTATGTGTGTTGGTACACCTTTGCTATGTTTAATGCTTGTTACTAGGACCCGAGTGACATGACTTCATTATTGAACTCTATATTTATTTATCATATATATGAGATTGGTATCTATTTGCAAAGTGTATTGCTTGTTATTATGTTGAACCTGCAAATCCCTAAGGTGATAGATAGGAAAAAAACAAGGGGAATATGTGATAGCTTGAGGATTATGTATGTTCATGAATCTTAATGCTTTGTTCCGGGCTATTCGAAAGGGTAGACCTTAATGAAAGTGCATGGAGCCCCCATGTGTGGTTTTGGTAATTAATGACAATCCCTATGGACTAATGTTTGCATTGAGTTATATTTGTAGGAGTTGTCCATAGGCAATGCTTGAACCATATGTTGGCTTCAAGTTTGCAATAAGAAGAAATTGATGAAGGATATCAAGTGTCAAGTATGTCTTGAAGATGAAGATGAAGTGAGCCCTCAAGTTATCTCAAGACATCAACATGATGAAGAATGAAGAAATGAAGTGCAAGTTCAAGATGAGCCAACTCGAAGAGATCATATGCTTGAAGCTTGCCATCCATATGGTGATCATGGATATGTGAAGATGCGCCTAAGAAGAAGCTCTCCCATGGTGGATTATGGGGGAGCAATCCACAAGACTTCGTCAAGCAAGCACAATCAAGAAAGGCGTTCCATCTTGTTGAGGTCAAGATCGTCATCATCGAGCTCAAGTGGAATGCGCAAGTATAAGGTTTGCTCTTGATAGGGTTTCTTTCTCACCGGTCTCATAGTGTAGTTGGAGACCGGTTTATAGTTTAGTTGCCGTACTATCAAGAGGGCTCTCGAGTGAGTAACTCGATCGTATCGTTCGGAGAGAGCTCAAACCTTTGCATCCTTGCATCACCTTTCTTGGTTGTTATTTGGGTATTATCCATGTGACGTTTTAGAGCTTGTGCTTATTCTCATGACAAGCTCTAGTTCTTCGAAAATGGATTTCGCATAGATCACTTGTTGCGTTTTCGAGTTTGGTGATTTTCTCGGTTCCTCATGTTGAGGTGTTGCACCTCTAAAAATAATAGAAAATCACCCCCACTAGTTTCCATATTTTCACTTTTTGTAGGGATAGCTCTTGTCGACCTCTTTCCAACAAAATTGGTTTCATCTCGTTTGGTTTCTCCAATCTCAAGATATTTGCATTTTATATTTGGGTTTAAAACAAAGAAAAGTAAAAGAAAGAAAAAGGGGAGGAGGGGCAGCCGCCGGAGGCACGGGCGGTACCACCGGCCTCACCATGGCCGGAGCCTCCGGGCTCGGTACCGCCCGAGGTACCGGAAGTGGCCTGTGTGCCACAGATGGTTGCCAGGGGAGTTTGGAGCCCCGGCGGTACCTCAGCCGGTACCACGGCCGGAGGCTCCGGCCTCCCCTCCCAGCCCGCAGCTCACCACCTCCGCCGCCTCCTACCAACACTGGCCGGTAGTACCGGCCCAACCTGGCCGGTACTACCGGTCCCTCTCCCACGCGCGCACCTGCCTCCAACGGGCAGAAATTTGGGGCCTCCCTTTTAAGCCCCCTCTCTCTCTTGGTTTGACCTCTTGCTTCTTCTTCTTCCTCCTCTCTCTCAAGCCTCTCTCCTCCATTGTTGTTGACATTTTGAAGCTTGAGATCTTTCTCCCCTTCCCATGATTCTTGCATCTATTTGAGAGAAAGATTGAGGGGATCTAGATCCACACTTTGACCAAACCAAATCATCTCTTTGTGAGTGAATCTTTGGGATCTAGATCTTGGAGAATTTTGTGTTCTCCTCTTTGTTCTTCCTCTCTTATTCCCCCAATAGCTTTTGTAGCTTTGTTGGAATTTGAGAGAGAAGGACTTGAGCATCTTTGTGGTGTTCTTGCCATTGCATTTGGTGCATAGGTTTTCTCCACGGTGATTCGTGGTGGTGAAAGCAAGAAGGTTGTTACTCTTGGGTTCTTGGAACCCTAGACGGATTCTAGGCCTTTGTGGCGATTTGTTAGGAGCCTCCAATTAAGTTGTGGATGTGTGCCCCAATCTTTGTGTAAGGCCCGGTTTCCGCCTCGAAGGAAATCCCTTAGTGGAACCGTGACCTAGGCCTTTGTGGCGAGGGTCACCGGAGATTTAGGTGAGGCGCCTTCGTGGCGTTCGGTGTGTGGTGTGAGTACCGCATCTTGGGGTGAGGCCTTTGTGGCGTTGGTGTGCATCGAGCAACCACACCTCAAGGTGAGCCTCTTGTGGCGTTCGGGAGCACTAAGCAACCGCACCTCTCCACCGGAGATTAGCACTCGCAAGAGTGTGAACTCCGGGATAAATCATCGTCTCCCGCGTGCCTCGGTTATCTCTATACCCGAGCTCTTTACTTATGCACTTTACCTTGTGATAGCCATCGTGCTTGAAGTTATATATATCTTGCTATCACATACTTGCTTGTATTGCTTAGCATAAGTTGTTGGTGCACATAGATGAACTCTTGCTTAGAATAAGTTGTTGGTGCACATAGGTGAACCATAGTATATAGGCTTTGGGCTTGACAAAGTAAACGCTAGTTTTATTTCGCATTTGTTAAGCCCATCTCGTAAAAGTTTTAAATCGCCTATTCACCCCCCCCCCCCTCTAGGAGACATCCGTGTCCTTTCACTTAATTACTTGCAGTTCCAAGTTAGCCCCCGTAAAATGGGCAAGCAGGGTAAAAGATGTTATGTAAATTCTCTTTGTTAGTATGCATGACTACATTTGGATCATACACCTACACACAACTGAATTAAGAATAGATGCTATGTTAGTTGGATTATATTATATGATCAATATCATTCACACAAAACCCCATTGCTGCCTCATGCCTACGCTTTTATCCACTGCAAGTTTCACATAACTACTTCCGGTGAAAACTGGAAATCTGTTGCTTTCGTTTACTATTTTCTTTTACTGTTTTGAATCAACTGCCACTAAAATCACCCATTGCTTTGTGAGATTATTGATATAAAGGTGTGGTTGAGAGTGAAACGTCTCAATTCCTAAAGTCTTATTGGTATTCTTGTGTTTCCTTGAGTCGAACTATAAATTTGGGTAATACTTCCCATTAAAGATTTCAGCGATCCCCTATACTTGTGTCATACCTTGACGAAAGGAACTATGGAGCGCTGAACACGGAGTAGTTCTCCGCCTCTTGCAGTCGTGTGTGGTTGCATCCGTCATAGCTTCAACACGAGAACGATGGCGTATCCTCGATTGTCGGGGGCGTAGCTTAGTGGGTCTAGACCAGAGGCGGAGTGACGAGAGTTGGACTAGGCGGCGTGCGTGAGGAGGTGCACGGATCATCGGCTAGCTACTAGAGAAGGACTCCATGGCAGTAGACGGTGTGAGGAGGAACTGGAAGACGAGGTGCGAGGGGCGACATGGCTGCTTCTTTTGCACGCGATCTGGGAAGGGCGATGGGTATCCATGTCCCTAAGACGTGTGGTGGGGGACATGGACAGTCAAGGGGGCGGTGGTGGCCAAATCTATGCGGTAGAGGGCCGATCCACGTGGTGGAGGGTGACGGCCGACGAGCAGGAGGTGACGAGGGGGAGGCGGTGATCTGGGAAAGGCGATGGGCCTCCATGTCCGTAAGACGAGCAGTGGGGGACATGTCCAGTCGAGGGGGGGGGGGCGGTGAAGGCCAGATCTATGCGGTTGAGGGCGGATCCGCGTGGTGGAGGTGGTGACGGCCGACGACGAGGAGGTGATGGCCGGATCCGGCAGCGCCGGAGGAGGATCTGAGCGCCGAAGGTGGGGAGAGGATAAATAAAGTAACCGGTAATGTACATATTATGTGATTTGGTGGCAGAGCAAAACGCCTAAAAAAAATCTTGAACTAAACCAACAATCGAAGAAAACAGAGCGAATTCCTCCTTTTAAGTAGTAGAGACTGAATTTTTGTTTCATTGTAAATGCGGCCCAACTCACACTACACTTTACAAACTCTATTTAACTGTTGCACATGAACTTGATCCCCAACCTAAAAAAAACTAGCTTTGATCCCTTACATATATGAAAACTACACCTAAACTCGATAGTTTTGTACTCTAGAAATCTGTATTGAACTATCCGCCATTGGTATACTTTAGAATATTTTACTATGTTTTGTAGATATTTAAGAATGTTATGGTACATTGAGATAGGATGTTCTATATTAACTTGGATTTATGGTGAAGCCCATCCTATTAAACTATTTCCTTGTGTAGTGCAAAACAAATGAATAAAAATAATAATTTATAACGAAATCCAATTGAAGTTAAACATAAAAAAAAATTGTAATGATAAATTGATAACTATCAACAATATGTTATAAATATGTATATGCATATGTGGATGTGTGATTATATTATTAGCTTTGTTATTTATGTATGAAATTTATGATAGTATTCTGAATGATGTGTTACTGAAAAAATGCATACGTTGAGTGTTAAAATCGATTATATAGAAGTAAAAATATTTAGCATAAATGGGTGGGAACAGTTGATTTATCCCACCGTGCGACATAAAATAGGTATGTCGCGTATGGGTATCAGAATACATTTTACTAAATATAATCATTAATGTTGATGCTTACTATAACTTCTATAATAACATCATGTTAGTAGAACCGTAGGTGTTTTCGAGACAAACGAGAGTGAGGTGGAGTAAATGTTTAACGAGAGTGAGGCAGAGTAGTAGTTTTAGTATATATAATTTTAAATATTATACTTTTGTAATAAAAATAAAAATTTATTAGATGTAATGTGTATGTCATTTGATTTCAGGCATAACTTTCATTCAGCACATACCTTCTGAAGCAGACCCTTCTTGATAATAATGTTTTCTATGAGTTAAATAAACAAATACTCTGGAACACCTGTGTTTCTCTTTCCAAATTTGGGACGCGGTTTAGTTGAACTCATGCTAAATAAGATGTCTCCCTTGTCTTAAAAAGTTGTCATACCTACATGTCTTAATCCCACCAACGCCCAAGAGGGAGCTCTTCTTCGGCGAGAAAACTAAAGACGACATCCACAACTTCTTGGGCTACCTTGCGCTACATGGCGGATGTGGCTAAGGCGGAGGGAACTCTGGACTAGCTTCCGCCTAGCCGGACGACATGGATGAAGAAGATGCGACAAGGCTATCAATCTTGGTATCCCAATAACCGTAGTTGCCGCAGCAACAACCCCGGTATGCCACTACGATCATGCCAGCATGCATCTCCGAGGAGGAGGTAGTCGGCCTTGCAGCCCTCAACCACACCGCCCACGCCCTCGATCGTTGTTGCCTGCTCCTGCAGCAGCCGCTCCTCCTCCACGGACGGTGATCCCCATGGACGTGTTGGTGCCCAGCTAGCCATGGAAGATGTCAACCCGACCCAGATGAGTAGTGGGCTAGGGATTGGAGTCCTTGGAGTATAGTTTTTGAAAATTCTTTGTATTTTTTTTCTTCATTTTAGCTATGTAAATTATGACTTTTTATCTATGCAATTTATCAAAATCAATACATTTGCGTCGGGCTGCTAGGGCAACCCCGATCCAAACGAAAAAAATGTAGCGGCAACACCGAATTTATGTTTGTAGTCTGACGCGAAAGGACCAAAATAAAAAAAATAGATAATGAGCGCTTTATTATTTAAAGAAGAGGACCGGAATAAATACATTTAATATATCGTGTCAGACGTGTGGCGTGTCGTGGAGATGCGTTACTTCCTCTTCACAGGTTGGCACGGATTTGGCCCAGAAGGCGAGAGGGCCCATGAGCGTTCAGGTTGGCCATAGTGCTAGTATTATAGGTAGTATCATGCATCCTAGGCCCACAAAAATGATGATGTGGCATCTAATTAATGAGGAGAGATAGGATTAGAGTAACATAGGTATATACTGTATCATAGCGCATGTTATGAGAAAAGTAAATACCAAATAGATCTTGTACATAGATTTACATTGGGATTCTACAAAATAATAAATTTACAAGTTTATGATACTACACTATAATACCACCCACTATAGAAATAGTATCATAGACAAGTATTATATGCATGATACTAGTATATGATACTATGCACTATGACCAGCCTCAGTCGAATCGCCCAACACGCTGGCCCAGAACGCGAGGGGGCGCATGACCTTCCGTATTCAACAGTTAAAGCCCGACGGTTTAAGTCCCTGCTTCGCCTCTATAAATTGGTTCCAACTAAACGCCATGGCATACAGTGATAGATCGAGCTACAATTGCACCGTCGCCACGGCGGAACTTGCTGCCGGAGAAGGTATGCGCGCATGGTCGAGCAGCGCTCTGAACTGCTACACTGTTCCTCGCCATGTTCGGGTCTCTGAATTCACCAGACACTGTAACTCTTTTCAGTTTCCAAACTGCAGGATATCGATCAATGGACGCTGCGCTGCCGCCCGTGCTAGAGGAGGAACCGCCAGCAAGGGACTGGTCGCTGCTGCCCCTCGACGTGCTCTCTTCCGTCTTCGTCAGGGTAGGCGCGGTCGACGTCCTCATGGGCGCCGGCCTCATGTGCCGCTCGTGGCTCCAGGCGGCGATGGTGCCAGACGTGTGGCGTGTCGTGGACATCGAGAGCCGTGAGCACATCCTGTGGTCGAAGAAATTCTGTACAGTGGACATGATGATTAGGGCGGCCATCGACCGTTCCGATGGACAGCTTCAGGTGTTCGTCGGGAGGCTGTTTGGCTCCGTCGAGCTCGTCAAGTATATCGTGGAAAGGTGTCCTCTACTTCTCTTCCGTCATTTGCTTGCAGCTGTGAAAGTTTATTAAGCAATTACACCTCCGTGCCAGTAAAATTCTCAACACTAGTTCTATCCTCTAATACTGGATTGGTCCCCCCTTTTTTTGCAGGTCACCCTCGCTCAGGAAACTTCGGCTTGTATTGTGCTTTATCGACATCTTCATCAGACCACGCGTCCCCGTCGGTGTGCGACTCGCCAGTGTCATAAGAGAGTCACCTCTAAGGGAGCTCCGTTGCCTTGAATTTGAAAGCGGTGACCTCACTGCGGGAGAACTGACCGCCATCCTTGAGAACTGTCCTGTCCTGGAGGTTCTTACGGTGCGCAAGAGCGTATGGATGAACGACGAAGAAGAGCATGAACTGCGGGCGAGATTTCACGGGATCAAGACCATGACGATCGAGCGTCTTGATTGCGGGGGTACTACTTATTCTGAGAACGATTACGGGTACAGTGACTACATTGATTATTGAAGTTGAGAGGACAGGTTAAGCGTGGCTTGAGAGTTATTTTGTGGGATCAGTCTATGTCTCATTATCTGTCTCGACTGAGATTAATTTTCTGAAATCTCGAACAGTTCAGCAATGTGCAACTACTTTGCAACAGAGTGGAAGTTTATCAAAGTATAGTACTTTGCAATTTGTTGAATCGACTTAGACTTGAGAAAATATGTCACCTGAAATTTATCAATGTATTTTGCGATCTCTGGTTTAAGATGTTTGAGTTTTGTCTTGCCTTTTTGGGTTTTCCCTTCCCAATACATTTGTATCTTTAGAGCACCTTGTTAACGAATTACATCCTTATTTTTGCATATTGATTTTTTTTTGCGATAGAAAAGATAGAGCCTTGAGATCAGCGATATGAGCCGTATCAATTTTAAATAACCAACACTGGGCCCCTACCAATATATACCGTGCCCGAGCATGGTGCATGTAAATAATATCAATTATTGGGTTTCTTACAGAATTAGTGATAAATTCTGAGTTCTTAGCATAAAGCTACCACTTTTTTGCTATAGTTTCAGAGAACTACTACTTCTCAATTTTTTTTGCACAAATCTACCACTATACGGCAATTTTTTGGCAATGTGCACTAATCGAACACTGTGGTTACAAATTGACAGTCTGACAAGAAGGACCCACATACAGGGATGACTTGGAACGACACACAAAAAATGTGGGAAGCGTCCTCGAATTTTCTCCTGGAATCCTGGCGAGCTCTTTTCTAGGCGGCGGCCAATCCTTCGCAAGGAGATCCATGTAAATTAGTCATCTCGCTATTTTACTGACATTGCCGGGACTCTGAGTCATACTGGAGTTCCAAAATTACAATATACATAGTTTTAACCGATCAATTCCCTGCTACCGCTGCAGGTTCAACGTTTTTACCAATCAATTCCCTGCTACTAGAGCTACCGATTGAAGGTTAAGCAGATCCGCTGAAACGTGTGTTATATCCAGTCTCCTGGCAACGACGTCGGAGAGAATTGGTGCAGACTGACACGACAATAGCTCCCCCCTACTCATGCTCATGCAGATCGACACGACAAGAGAATTGGTGCAGATCAACAAAACGTGCTAGCCGCTCTGATGTTTTTAAAACAAAATAGCAGATTCGTACTTCTAAACTAGCCAACCGGCTCAACCAGTCAAGGTGAATCGTGGAGCGCCGTACTACTACTGCAAGAGTGGGTATCCGTCCACTGACTCAATGAGCGAAATCATCGTCCGTGAGTCATGAATATAATCAATGGTTTTTGTTAGGGTCGCCGACGATCTGAACGAGATGCATTATGGCAGGTGTACTTGCTAACCAACCCCGGAACCTGCGCGGAGCCATGGTCGACGACCATGTTGTCAAAGCACATGGGTGAGGTTTCAAGGCTCGGAAATTTGTAGGTACTCGGGGAGAGCTTCCCCAGCTTTAGACGTACGAAAAGATGGCTATTATCCGGTGGAGGGGAAACGTGATGACGGGAGGGGATGGACGCGGCGACAATGGCCAAACGGAGTCGGAGATGACGAGCATGGCAACGACACAACAAATCATAGCAGGATGTAGACGAGGAGGTTTTAGGAAGCCCATGAGAGAAAATGGGATAGCAGACGGCGGGATGGTGATGTCTACGGGTGCTTCTATTCTTGTAGACAGTGTTGGGCCTACAAGAGCAGAGATTTGTAGAACAGCAGCAGTTTTCCCTTAAGTGGATCACCCAAGGTTTATCGAACTCAGGGAGGAAGAGGTCAAAGATATCCCTCTCAAGCAACCCTGCGATCACGATACAAGAAGTCTCTTGTGTCCCCAACACACCTAATACACTTGTCAAATGTATAGGTGCACTAGTTCGGCGAAGAGATAGTGAAATACAAGTGGTATGAATGAATATGAGCAGTAGTAACGACGCCAGAAAATAGCTTGCTGGCGTGCAGTTGATGGTAGTAATATTGCAGGAAGTAAAGATGCAGTAAAACAGTAAATAAGCGATGATTGCAGTATTTGGAAACAAGGCCTAGGATCATACTTTCACTAGTGGACACTCTCAACATTGCAATCATAAAGGGATATAAATAAGCACTTCACTATGCTATTTTGAATTACTCTCTGGCAAGATAACGAACACTAATTTATCATGTAGGCAAACCTTAAAGATGTATTCCCAAGTACTAATAAACACCCCACGCTGTCACTGTGAGCATTCATAGGAGGTACTAACACACCACAATTTCATAGAGACATCCAACTCAAATCATAACTCAATGAATAAGTATTCTGTGAAATATAGCCAAAGAGACCCACACGGTGCACACACTGTCACCTTTACACACGTGGGACAAGGAGTCTCCGGAGATCACATAAGTAAAATCCACTTGAATAGCATAACGACATCTAGATTACAAGCTCATCATATGGATCTCAATCATGTAAGGCAGCTCATGAGATCATTGTATTGAAGTACATGGGAGGGAGAGATTAACCACATAGCTACCGGTACAACCCTTAGCCTCGATGAAGAACTACTCCCTCCTCATGGGAGACAGCAGCGGTGATGAAGATGGCGGTGGTGTCGATGGAGATGCCTTTCGGGGGCACTTCCCCGTCCCGGCGGCGTGCCGGAACAGAGACTCCTGTCCCCCAGATCTTGGCTTCGCGATGGCGGCGGCTCTGAAAGGTTTCTCGTACCGTGGCTTTTCCGTATCGAAGATTTAGGTCAGGGACCTTTAAATAGGCGAAGAGGCGGAATCGGAGGGGGTACGGAGCCGCCACACAATAGGGGGGCGCGCCCCCCCTTGGGCCGCGCTAGCCCCATGTGTGGGCCCCCTGTGGCTCTCCTCTGGTGGCTCTCGGGTGTTCTGGAAGCTTCGTGGAATTCTAAGATGCTGGGCGTTGATTTCGTCCGATTCCGAGAATATTTCCTTACTAGGATTTCTGAAACCAAAAACAGCAGAAAACAGCAAATGGCCCTTCGGCATCTCGTCAATAGGTTAGTGCCGGAAAATGCATAATAATGACATATAATGTGTATAAAACATGTGAGTATCATCATAAAAGTAGCATGGAACATAAGAAATTATAGATACGTTTGAGACATATCAAGCATCCCCAAGCTTAGTTCCTACTCGCCCTCGAGTAGGTAAACGATAACAAAGATAATTTCTGAAGTGACATGCTATCATAATCTTGATCATACTATTGTAAAGCATATGAGATGAATGCAGCGATTCGAAGCAATGGTAAAGATAATGAGTAAACAAATGAATCATATATCAAAGACTTTTCATTAATACCTTCAAGACAAGCATCAATAAGACTTGCATAAGAGTTACTCATAAAGAAATAGATTCTTAGTAGAAAGCTTTGAAGCAACACAAAGGATGATTAAGTTTCAGCAATTGCTTTCAACTTGTAACATGTATATCTCATGGATAGTTGTCAACATACACTACAAGAAAAGTTGCCATGGCCGACGAAGTTGAAGTCGCGCCGTGGTTGCTGGTGTACCATGGCCGACGATTTTGGGTCTGTCCGTTGTGCATGTCAAAACGTTTTTTTCTCGTTTTTGAGGCCACCTAGCCCGACGAAAACGGCCAAAACGTGGCGTATGGTGTCCCGGGACGTGGTGCATCTCGAAATCTCGGGTTCGCCGGCCGAGTCAACGCAAATCCGCACCGCCGAGGGATGTAGGGCCCAGATGGCAGCCTCTCTGGCATTGTTTTTTTTCTCGATCGCGCCATCTCGTTCAACGCTCTCCGATCGAGCCGTTTACGATGCAGGATCATGGGTCCCGCATGTCATCCTCTATGAACCAAAATTCTTTCTATTCTTGGATTTTTTTTTTGACCCCCTGATTTCTGGCTACTTCCTTTTTCTTTTGATCCCTTGCCGCCTTGGAAACGTTGAGACCGCTGCTGCTAAATGGGACCCGCATGTCATCCTCTATGTGCAATCAACTTTCTTTTCTTGGAGTTTTTTTGGCACCTCATATTTGGTCACTTGCCTTTTTCTTTCGATCCCCTGCCGCCTCTCAAACGGTGATACCGCTGCTGCTAAATAGGACCCGCATGTCATCCTCTATGTACTATAAAACTTTCTTTTCTTGAATTATTTTTGGCTCCTGATATTTGGTCACTTGCCTTTTTCTTTCGATCCCCTACCGCCTCTCAAACGGTGATACCGCTGTCTGCTAAATGGGACCCGCATGTCATCCTCTATGTACTATAAAACTTTCTTTTCTTGAATTATTTTTGGCACCTCATATTTGGTCACTTACCTTTTTCTTTCGATCCCCTGCCGCCTCTCAAACGGTGAGACCGCTGCTGCTTAAATGGGACCCGCATGTCATCCTCGGTTAGGTACCGTCTATCATCATCATGGGGCCGGTCGCGTGGATCGGCCTTCTCTTTATCCTTGCCATGGGAGTGGCTGCTCTCTGCTTTATCTTCGCCATGGCGGCTCACAAGCCCTGCCATGTTGACACTAAAAGAGAACTCTGGATCGCACCTTATGGAGTGGCTAAGATCCACCATGTTGACGCCAGGAAACCGACGTGTGTCTCCTTTGACCCCGATGCCGTGCGACCGGGTCTTCTCAAAGGAGCCGATGAGTTCGGCTTCGCGGATGGCCTTCAGCTCATCGTATTTCTTCTTATGCTCCGCAGGGAGATCCTCGTACTTGATCGGTTCGTCCGCCATCTCGGATGCGAGGTGTTGACGTGGATGTTGTAGAAGATTGTCCCACCGGGCGTGCCAGAATGTGTTACCCGCCAAAACTCACCGGCGAGCAGTGGTTAAGCAACACGAAGAGCCGGGAGGCTCCCAAGGCCGCTTAGTGGACCCTGGCACCTCGCGTCGTCCCGCAAGTTCTCTGCACACGTCCTGGCGGTTGCAAGGGCGTGCCACCTGATCGAGACCCAATCAGGAAGGTGTTAGATTGCTTCGAGTGTTCCTGCATGGTAGACACGTAAACATTAAATACGAGCCCTATCGGCTCTCAGGTTGCCCTGTGGATCGGCTCAAGGAGCCGATCGCCCCATGGTTCACGTTGGATTTGCAATGACATGGGGATCCCGCTTGATCAAAACAAAGCTAAACCAATCTACGACAGTTTAGGGTTTTCACCGCATAACCGGAACGTCCTACGCGTAGTTGGGCCTAGCGGATACGAAAGATGATGCAAACTATCCCTAAAAGAGGCCTAAAAACCAACATTACGTCAATTCCCGAACATCCCTTATAGGAACGGTAAACGAGCACCTAGCGCACCACCGGATCGTCCAACCCCGAGCATAAGGCCTAATCATGCAGATATTAAACTAATCCTTGAAGAACAAGGAGCAACTATAACAGATCGGATCTACTAAGTAACGAACAAGCAAGATGCTGCCCTTACACCCAGATAGGCGTAAGGGCAGCTAGGTGTCGAGGGACGGCATTGCCAAGCAGATATGCATAAGAAAAGCATCAATGCAAGCCCCCGAACACCTAAGATAGGTAGTGCTACTCGCCATCAACAACGCTTCAGCACGAGTAGCACAAGGTAGACGAATAAACGCGTCATCGCCTAGATCGCGAGATGCGATCTAGGCAGCATGATGCTTACCCGGAAGGAAACCCTCGAAAGAAGGGGTGGCGATGCGCCTGGTTTGTGTTTGTTGTGAACGTGATTGTTGTTTATTTCATAAACCCTAGATACATATTTATAGTCCGGGGGACTTTCTAATTCAGGGGTGCACCTAACCGTGCACGGGCCAAGCTCTAACTTTTAATCTAAGATGCGATCTACTATAATACAGATACACGGGCAATTTAGCCCAAACTCTCGTGCAAGGCCGCTTCAGAGATCCTCCACGCGTATAGCCTTCAAGCCCATCTCTCTTACGGCCTATCTCCTGATTTGGCCAAAATCTGGTGATAACACATGCCCCCCTGGTTTTGGTAATGATAATTTCAAAACCACTCTATTTTTCCTTCGAAGGGTCATGTCGTGGCAAGGCAGAATCGTCGCAGTATTCTTCATTATGACGACTTGCCTTCCCAACTTCTCTGCACGATTTGACAGTTTTGGCAATTTCTGAGCAATCGGCTCTTCTTTTATTCTTTTTCTCCTGAACAATCGGCTCCTAGCTAACTTGGCCGATAGTCAAAGCTAAACAACCCCCAAAAGAGCCGATGACATCGCACCAGCCTCTACCATAAAACACGAGCAGGGCCAACCTAATTGCCCCTCCAAACGGTAACCTGCGACCTCCACCTGAGAAAGCAAGCTCAGATCCCCAAATCACCGCCCAAGCGGCCCTACGACCCTCAGATCTCAACCACGCCGTCCAATTTCTCAGCGCATCAAATGGCGGAATCATCCAACGCCAACGCCATGCTCTCTGGTCTGAAGGTAATCCTTAATCGCCTCTTCGCCATCCGAATCAAGGTTAGGTTTAAGCAGCAACACCTGAATTAATGCCTTATTCCGTTGTCAATTTTAGGTTTCAGATATCCTGCTGCCACACCCTTCTCTCCCAAACTCTATGTATCTCGGCCCCCATTCTTCCGAGAGTCCCGCTCACTTAATCTCATGCGAGGCCAATAGAATCCCCTTTGCGAATCAGAATTTAGATCTGACTTCCTGGACCGATTGCCTGCGAGCCTGGCCTAATCCTCCCGAAGGTTGGGTGGCATGGTACAGTAGAGTGTCCAAAACACACTACGCTACTTGGGATACGATAGGGATAGCCGATGCCTTGTCATTATCATTGTCCCCTCTTGAAAAGAATGAGAACATTCTGAAAACCATCGGCTACTTTTGGTCTGATGCACTAAACTGCTTCATGTTCGGCCATGGTCCTATGTCGCCAACTCTGCTGGACGTGGCCATGATCACAGGCTTGGACATTGCATCCCCAAGCCCCTCTGCCTTTAAATTGCCAAAGGTTCCTTTCACCCTTTCCTCCAAAACAGAATGCACCAGCTGGGGCGCCTACCTTAGGCGTTATATGAAAACCAAAGGCCCTGTGACAGAAAGAGAGCACACAGCTTTCTTAAACTTCTGGCTGGAGCACTTCATATTTTGCGGTCCTTCACTCGCCCCAACCAAGAATTACCTCTCCCTGGCTTATGAACTCGCCAAAGGTACTCAACTTGGCCTTGGAAAACTGCTTCTTGGAGAAGTCTATCGATCTCTTCAACTGATGTCCGTCAAACTGTTCTCCCAAAGGACAGTTAAAACAGGAGGCCCCTGGTGGTTTATTCAGTTATGGGCCCAGTTGTACTTTCAAAACCAAATCCCAAACTTCCCATCTTTGGCCACCTGCACCTTCCCAGATGCAAATGGGAAGGACATCCGGTGCCTAGCTATGGCCAAGCTCTGTACAGTCTCCCAGGCAGCAGGTTGATCCCCAAGGAAGCAGCAGAGTGGTTCAAGATTTTCTTCCAAGGCCTGGACAACCCCCTGTTCTTCCCCTATACCGAATCGGGCACCTTTGAGAATCCAGTCTCCTTCCGATTAGACAGCCTTGCCGATGACGCCAGCACCCGGCACCTGTACTCTATTATGATCCGTCCTTGCTTCCTCCCAGTCGGTATGAGTACCTCAAATAGGATCATTAAGCCCGGCTATGAATCTTACCAACCGGTGGTAGTAGCCCGGCAATTCGGCCTCGGGCAAGTGCCCCCATACTTCTTCCTCCGCCATCTGACAGCAAGCAGGGCTGAATTACCCGACATTCTCACTGGCCAAAGGTGCTATACCTTCTTTGACGCTCTGGCCATTCCAATTCCTCACAACCTCTGTTTCACCACCACTACCGATGGCTTCGAGACTTGGTGGTCGATGTGGAAGACCCATGCCTTCAGAAGAGCTCTAGGACCGTTGCTGAAGCAACTCGATGCTGAATATAATGTCCCCGCACACCAGGTACCATCACATATAAATTACTTGCAATGGCTCATGACGATTATTTGTAACCTGAGTTTATTCCTCGGCAGCAACAGGATGGCCCAGAGCCCACACAAGCCGATGGCTCCCCTTTCAAGTTTCTTCCACTAGCCCCGGTGGTTCTCTTCTGTCAGAGCTCACCGCCCTTGAAGAAGGTCATAATGCAGAGCCAGCTGATTTCTCCGAAATCGGCTCCCAAGAGTAAAGCATCCTCGTGGTCGCTTGCCCCCGAGCCTCAACCCAGGCGAGGAAGGCAGTGAGGAAAGTAGCTGCCAGGAAAACCCTGAAGCGCAAAGCTCCCGCCCAAGCAAGCTTGCATGTAAGCTGACTCGTGCCTTGACCAAATTCATCTGTCTCCCCTAGTTTTTGTAACATGGTTGTACTTCTTCTTTCAGACTTCCACTGAAGAGAACTCCAGTGAGGAAGCACAGTCCAGCCCAAGGGACTCCTCCCCGGGCGATTCTGAGAGATCCACCACACAGAGCCAGACGGACTCGCCAGCGTCGGCTTCTAGGAAAAGGTCGACTCCCGAGCCTGCTGACCTCCAAGCTCCGATTAAAATGGGGTCACGCGTGAAGCGTCGATGCGTCAAAAGGGCTCGCAAAGCCCCACGAGTTTCCTCGCCGAGCCAGGAAGTTTCGAACGTAATTACCTCTACAGCTCATATTCCATACCATCCCGTTGCTACTTGGATCGGTTCATCATTTCTTTTGCAGGCTAATGGGACATCTAGCGGGGACGTTGAAGAGGTATTAATGCCATCCGCCAAACTAGATCTGGCCACCTTGGCAAGCATGGTTGGCCAAGCAGCTAACTTAGTCAAGCCCACGGAAGAGCCGATTATCACAACATCGGCCGCTCCTCCCACTTTGGGAGAGGTATTCTCCACTCCCTTGGCTCTATCTTTTCCTTTGTTGCATATGTACTCATACCGCTCTTGTTCGTTTGTCAGGGTTGTGATCTTTCAAGCTTGCTGACGTTCGACCCCGAATCCATCGAGCCAACTACTTCCAAGGCAGATGAAGAGCCAAGTCCTGGCACAGTCCATGGTCCACTCCAACATCTCAAGGCTTTGCTCTCTTCCTCAGTCGAGACCCTGGTTGAGAACCCCGGGGCAGTCAAGGGCATCCTCGAAGAAATCCAGCCTCATCTCCCGATGACGCTGCAAGTGAAGCTCTGGCCAGCTGTGACATTATCGGCCTTCAGGTCAAGAGTGCAATCGGCTCGTCAAAGAATTATCCTTCGTCACGCCCAGCTTCCGTTGAGAGCCGACATTGCTGAGAAGTGTCAACGGCTCAACGAGAAAAAGGCTGCCTTAGACGCTAAGACTGACACCTCTGCCGATGGTGCTGAACTCGAGACCCTGCGTAAGGAACTGGAGAACCTTGAAGAGAGAGTTAGGGTGACCAAGCAGCTTATCCAAGACAAAGAAACCCTCATTGTCCGCTCTCGAGAAGAAGCAAAAGGCCTCACAGCCGATCTGAAGACCGATCTGGCTGAAATCCGTGTACTGAGCAGCCAGCTGGTGACGGGTAGAGACGAAGACGACGAGGCTGAAATCGCCGAGGTGGATCGAATTCGTGCCGACGCCCTTCACGCCCTCGACACTTTTCTTCAGTAGAGCCTCTTTGTGCAAACTGACGAATGTCCCGCTGAACTTGAACAAAAAAAAATTTTGTTGTCACCAGAATTTGGTCGCCGTGCGTCGGCCTTTTACATTCTGAAGTCGATGTCTGTGTCTGTGCATCGGCTGTGCTTAAAAAAATTTATATTTTTTATGGCCGATTTATGCATCGGCCCCAATACTTCAATACCCATCATCATCGAAGAATATATCTTGAACTGCTGGGCATGGTGTCTTATCCATCTAAGTGCCCCCCCGAGCCGATTCTTTCAAGTAATTGAGGGTATCGGCTCTTCAGGCATCCTCTGTTGGATAAATGCTGAACGTATGTCAAGGATAATTTTAGCCGATTGCTAGAATCGGCTTCCCTTCTCATTGCAATGCTTGACGATGGTTTGCAATTTCCTGGATTTCCATATTATGGCTACATGACTCGCTCGGGGTATGTTCACCATGTCTTGGGTCATAAATCTCTGACGAGATCATGGATACTATGTTTGTATCAGCCGATGCCTCTGCATCGGCTTTCGTCTGCTTAGGGCGCCATACTTTCTTTGGCGGGCGCGCCTCCGTCTCCAATGTTTGCTGAATTTTCACGGCCAGATCGGGCCGTGCCTTCCTCAACGTGTACAGTGCATCGTGCCTCGGCTTCTTCCAGGTTTCGTAGCCGCTGCACCCTACGCTTCTGAGAATGGCTGAGTCCATCAGGGCACCACCTTGGCCGGTGATACCTATCTTCTTCACCTTCTGACTCCTCAAAGTCTTTTTCTTGAGATGACTCAGCTCGTTTGTTCTGAGGTGGGAGAGGCCCTAGACGCTCGAACACAGAAACCTTGTTTGTCCTCTTCCTTTGCTGTCTGCATTCTGGGCAGTTCTCGATTGTTGGCAATCGGCTCATTCCTGAGTCCCAGCAATGTTTGAAGCAAGGACAGTCCCAATGCCTATCCAGGTTGTTTTTCTCCCTTGACCTCCCTCTGGCGCGACGATCGTACCCGTCGTTGTTACTATCACGTTGACGATACCTCATGTCTTCAACATCAGACCGACGATATCTTTCATCATCTACGTCGTAGCGCCGACGTCGGTCATACTGCTGTCCATATTTGTTAAGGAGATGCGCGGAGAGTGGATGTTGATACCGCACGCTTCTCACTTCTTCCTCGGTTAGGTACCGTCTATCATCATCATGGGGCCGGTCGCGTGGATCGGCCTTCTCTTTATCCTTGCCATGGGAGTGGCTGCTCTCTGCTTTATCTTCGCCATGGCGGCTCACAAGCCCTGCCATGTTGACACTAAAAGAGAACTCTGGATCGCACCTTATGGAGTGGCTAAGATCCACCATGTTGACGCCAGGAAACTGACGTGTGTCTCCTTTGACCCTGATGCCGTGCGACCGGGTCTTCTCAAAGGAGCCGATGAGTTCGGCTTCACAGATGGCCTTCAGCTCATCGTATTTCTTCTTATGCTCCGCAGGGAGATCCTCGTACTTGATCGGTTCGTCCGCCATCTCGGATGCAGGTGTTGACGTGGATGTTGTAGAAGATTGTCCCACCGGGCGTGCCAGAATGTGTTACCCGCCAAAACTCACCGGCGAGCAGTGGTTAAGCAACACGAAGAGCCGGGAGGCTCCCAAGGCCGCTTAGTGGACCCTGGCACCTCGCGTCGTCCCGCAAGTTCTCTGCACACGTCCTGGCGGTTGCAAGGGCGTGCCACCTGATCGAGACCCAATCAGGAAGGTGTTAGATTGCTTCGAGTGTTCCTGCATGGTAGACACGTAAACATTAAATACGAGCCCTATCGGCTCTCAGGTTGCCCTGTGGATCGGCTCAAGGAGCCGATCGCCCCATGGTTCACGTTGGATTTGCAATGACATGGGGATCCTCGCTTGATCAAAACAAAGCTAAACCAATCTACGACAGTTTAGGGTTTTCACCGCATAACCGGAACGTCCTACGCGTAGTTGGGCCTAGCAGATACGAAAGATGATGCAAACTATCCCTAAAAGAGGCCTAAAAACCAACATTACGTCAATTCCCGGAACATCCCTTATAGGAACGGTAAACAGCACCTAGCGCACCACCGGATCGTCCAACCCCAGCATAAGGCCTAATCATGCAGATATTAAACTAATCCTTGAAGAACAAGGAGCAACTATAACAGATCGGATCTACTAAGTAACGAACAAGCAAGATGCTGCCCTTACACCCAGATAGGCGTAAGGGCAGCTAGGTGTCGAGGGACGGCATTGCCAAGCAGATATGCATAAGAAAAGCATCAATGCAAGCCCCCGAACACCTAAGATAGGTAGTGCTACTCGCCATCAACAACGCTTTAGCACGAGTAGCACAAGGTAGACGAATAAACGCGTACTGCCTAGATCGCGAGATGCGATCTAGGCAGCATGATGCTTACCCGGAAGGAAACCCTCGAAAGAAGGGGTGGCGATGCGCCTGGTTTATGTTTGTTGTGAACGTGATTGTTGTTTATTTCATAAACCCTAGATACATATTTATAGTCCGGGGGACTTTCTAATTCAGGGGTGCACCTAACCGTGCACGGGCCAAGCTCTAACTTTTAATCTAAGATGCGATCTACTATAATACAGATACATGGGCAATTTAGCCCAAACTCTCGTGCAAGGCCGCTTCAGAGATCCTCCACGCGTATAGCCTTCAAGCCCATCTCTCTTACGGCCTATCTCCTGATTTGGCCAAAATCTGGTGATAACACATCCTCTATGTACTATAAAACTTTCTTTTCTTGAATTATTTTTGGTTCCTCATATTTGTTCACTTGCCTTTTTCTTTCGATCCCGTGCAGCCTCTCAAACGGTGATACCGCTGCTGCTAAATGGGACCCGCATGTCATCCTCTATGTACAATCAAGTTTCTTTTCTTGAATTATTTTTGGATCCTGATATTTGGCCACTTGCCTTTTTCTTTCGATCTCATGCCACGTTTGAAACGTTGAGGAACCTGCTGGCTCATGGGACCCGCATGTCATCCTCTATGTACTATAAAAGTTTATTTTCTTGGTTTTTTTTTCACCCTCTGATTTTTGGCTATTTCCTTTTCTTTTGATCCCCTGCCGCCTTTGAAACGTTGAGTACTCTGTCGGCTCATAGGTCCCACATGTCAGCCTCTATGTACAATCAAGTTTCTTTTCTTGAATTATTTTTGGATCCCGATATTTGGTCACTTGCTTTTTTCTTTCGATCTCATGCCACGTTTGAAACGTTGAGGAACCTGCTGGCTCATGGGACCCGCATGTCATCCTCTATGTACTATAAAACATTCGTTTCTTGGATTTTTTTGACTTGTTTCTTGGATTTTTTTGGCACCTCATATTTGGTCACTTGCCTTTTTCTTTCGATCCCCTGCCGCTTCTCAAACGGTGATACCGCTGCTGCTAATTGGGTCCCACATGTCAGCCTCTATGAACAATAAACGCTAAGGATGCTGCTGCCTCATGGGTCCCGCATGTCATCCTCTCAGAACGGTAAATGTTTTCTTTTCTTGGATTTTGTTGACCAAACGATTTTTGGCTTATTTTTTCTTTCGATCTCCTGCAGCCTTTAAAACGTTGAGGACGCCGCCGGCTCACGGGTCCCACATGTCAGCCTCTATGAACAATAAACGCCGAGGATGTTGTCTGCCTCATGGGTCCCGCATGTCATCCTCTTAGAACGAAAATGTTTCTTTTCTTGGATTTTTTACCAACAGATTTTTGGTTTATTTTTTCTTTCCATCCCCTGCCGCCTTTAAAACGTTGACGACGCTCGCTGGCTCATGGGTCCCCGATGTCGGCCTCCCCGTACAACAAACATGTGATATCTTGATTATTTTGCGGACAATAAATGTGTGTATTGCGCTCTGAGCTATTTCAAACGGAGAAAATAAATCTTTATTTTTACATAAACAAACTTATATGTTGAATCTCCTTGTTTTTTTGTTTTTGCGAAGCATAGGACTTTCCTGTTTTTTTTAGAAAATTCCGAACTTTCCTGTTTTGGAGTGGGCTGAAATTGTACGAGTCAAAAGGCCAAGCAGGATAGTTCGAAGGCCCAGATGTCCAGATGCAGCCCAATTGAAATCTTTCTTCTTCGATTTTTTTTCACCCCCTGATTTCTGGCTACTTCATTTTTCTTTTGGTCCTGTGCCGCCTTGGAAACGTTGAGACCGCTGCTGCTAAATGGGACCCGCATGTCATCCTCTATGTGCAATCAACTTTCTTTTCTTGGAATTTTTTTTGGCACCTCATATTTGGTCACTTGCCTTTTTTCTTTCGATCCCGTGCAGCCTCTCAAACGGTGATACCGCTGCTGCTAAATGGGACCCGCATGTCATCCTCTATGTACTATAAAACTTTCTTTTCTTGAATTATTTTTGGCTCCTCATATTTGGTCACTTGCCTTTTTCTTTCGATCTCATGCCACGTTTGAAACGTTGAGGAACCTGCAGGATAAAAGTTTCCTTTCTTGGAGTTATTTTTGACCCCTAATTTCTGGCTATTTGCCTTTTTGTTTTGATCTCCTGCCCCCTTTGAAACGATGAGGACGCTGTTGGCAGGTCGGTCCCACATGTCATCCTCTATGAACAATAAAAGTTTCCTTTGATGGATTTATTTTGAACCTAATTTCTGGATAATTCCTTTTTTTCTTTTGATCCCCTGCCGCCTTGGAATCGTTGAGGATGCTGCTGCCTCATGGGTCCCACATGTCATCCTCTCAGAACGGTAAATATTTTTTTCTTGGATTTTTTTACCAACTGATTTTTGGCTTATTTTTTCTTTCGATCCCCTGCCGCCTTTGAAACGTTGACGACGCTGCTGGCTCATGGGTCCCGCATGTCAGCCTCCCCGTACAAGAAACATGTGATATCTTGATTATTTTGCAGACAATAAACAGTGTATTTCGCTCTGAGCTATTGCAACAGATAAATTAAATATTTATTTTTACAACTTATATGTTGAATCTCCTTGTTTTTTGTTTTTGCGAAGCATAGGACTTTCCTGTTTTTTTTAGAAAAATCCGAACTTTCATGTTTTGGAGTGGGCTGAAATTGTACGAGTCAAAAGGCCCAGCAGGATAGTTCGAAGGCCTAGATGTCCAGATGCAGCCCAATTGAAATATTTCTTTTCTTGGATTTTTTTCACCCCCTGATTTCTGGCTACTTCATTTTTCTTTTGGTCCTGTGCCGCCTTGGAAATGTTGAGACCGCTACTGCAAAATGGGTCCCGCATGTCATCCTCTATGTACAATAAAATTTCTTTTCTTGGATTATTTTCGGGTCCTAATATTTGGTCACTTGCCTTTTTCTTTCGATCTCATGCCGCCTTTGAAACGTTGAGGAAGCTGCTGGCTCATGGGTCCCGCATGTCATCCTCTATGAATAATAAAAGTTTCCTTTCTTGGAGTTATTGTTTACCCCTAATTTCTGGCTACTTCTTTTTTCTTTTGATCCCCTGCCGCCTTTTAAACGTTGAAGACTTTCTGGCTCATGGGTCCCACATGTCAGCCTCTATGAACAATAAATATTTCCTTTCTTGGAGTTATTTTTTACCCCTAATTTCTGGCTATTTGCCTTTTTTTTCTTTCGATCCCCAGTCGCCTTTGAAACGTAGAGGACGCTGCTGCTCATGGGTCCCAGATGTCAGCCTCTATGCACAATAAACCTTTCCTTTGTTGGATTTATTTTTCACCCTCTGATTTTTGGCTATTTCCTTTTTTCTTTTGATGCACTGCCGGCTTGGAAACGTTGAGTAAGTCTGTCGACACATGGGGCCCGTATGTCATCCTCTATGTACAATCAACTTGCAAGATCTTGGAGTGAAAGAGCTTGTATTAGTGGGACCCATATGTCATCCTCTATGTACAATAAAAGTTTCTTTTCTTGGATTATTTTTTGCTCCTGATATTTGGTCACTTTCCTTTTTCTTTCG